>NC_057799.1:342494360-342504037 GCF_018294505.1 Triticum aestivum
CCCGCCTCCGTCGCCGCCGCCGCACCCGCCGGGACCGAGCCCGTCGCCGTCCGTCCTCCGCCTCCCTCCCGCACCGGCCGGCAAACCCCGCCGCCTCACTGCCGTCTCCGCCGCGCCCCGAGCCCGTCCCTCCTTCCTCTCCTTCCCCAGCTCCGAGCTCCGGCGACCTCGACGAGCTCCCGATCTCGATCCAGTCAACGCCCTAGGTTGACTTCTTCTCCCCCGAAATATTTCTAAGTCCTGTGATTTTACGATATATGCCCCTGTTCATTGCATCGTAACTCTCTGCATATAGCTCTGTTTCACGCGTGTAATATATAGAAATATTCGCCTCTTGATGCTTTACATTTTGTTATATTTCACCATGTTCATTTGAGTCCATCTTGATGCCCAAATCTCTGGTGCAAGAGTGCTAGTTGCTGTTATCTGCGGTTACTTATCAGAACTTGAGGATTTGTTATTTTTGTTGCATTTAATCTGTGCATCTTATGGGCATGAGCTCTACATGTGTTTTGTTGTATGCCATGCCATCTTTCCAGGGGTGTATGCCATGTATTTTTGTGATCTCTGTGGTGGCTAGCGAAAGCATGCAAACTAGGCTCCGTGATGTTTCTGATTTCAGGGACACTAATTTCTCTCAAGTCTTTGTCTGCTGTTATTTTGTTGCCATGTAAACTTGATGCTACAGAGAGATCCATGCTTATTTTGGTGATTTTCAGTAAGGATGTTTTGTAGATATTGTTGTAATTGATCCATTCCTGCCCTTATTTACAATTATGGAGTGCCATAGCATGACTCAATCTTGCTCTACTTTTGCTATAAAATATTTCTTGCAGATTGTTTACGTGTTATTCAATTTTGCCAAGCTTGTTGTAGTTGATCCATACATGCTATGTATTTTATCTGGCCATGGATAGCTTCATAAACATGTCATCTTTCTGTAGGTATGCTTGTTTTGTCATGCATTCCTTTGTGGTGAGTGCATCAGGCTCACCAAGATGCCTTCATATTATTGTTTCTGCCATGCTCTGTTTTCTGCTAAGTCTGGAACCTGTTAACAAAACTTGCTATGTTTACATGGTTGCCATCATATCTTCTGGTCCTTTTTGTCTTATGGTCAGTAAGGGACTTTTGTCATATGCTTTTAGTAGAATACTTCCATGCCTTGTTTTGTCATGTTAAGTTCTTGTAGCATGTTGATGTCGTGCTCTGACATTGCTACCTGATGCTGTTTCAGGCATGTCCAGTAATTTCACCAAGTCTGTGAACCTGTTATCTTTTGCACTTTTGCCATGCTTGTTTGAACCTGCTGTGGTGTGAACTAGACATAGATCAGTGTTCATATTCTGTCAACCTTCTCCTGTAGTTTACTGCCATATGATTTGTTGCTATGTTGGAGTGCTGTAGGATTGTTACTTGTTGCATTCTAAGTACTATCATGTTGTTAATCGCAGATTCGTATCATTCTTGTTTTGCTTGCCATTTGCAAACCGTGCATCCGTTTCCGGTGATCTTTATATCGATTTCAACCGAAATCATCTCATCTTTCTAGTGGCATGCTTGGTTTGCCAAGTTACTGCCTTGTTCATCATTTTTTCTTCCAGAGCACGCATATGCATCGCATATCATTCATGTATTGCATCATGTTGCTTGTGCATTTCCCGTGATTGATTGTGGTTCTGTTGCTTGTGTTCTTGTTGTGGGTAGAGCCGGGAGACGAGTTCGTGAATGAGGAACCTGTTGAGTACGCTTACGAGGATCAAGCTTTCGACAACTCTGAGAACCTTGCAGGCAAGATGACCACCCCTCGAAATCACTTCTATCTTTGCTTTGCTAGTTGTTCGTTCTATTGCCATGCTACGCTACCTACCACTTGCTATATCATGCCTCCCATATTATCAGGTCAGCCTCTAACCATCCTTTCCTAGCAAACCGTTGTTTGGCTAAGTTACCGCTTTTGCTCAGCCCTTCTTATAGCGTTGCTAGTTGCAGGTGAAGTTGAAGTTTGTTCCATGTTGGAACATGGATATTTTTGGAATATCACAATATCTCTTATTTAATTAATGCATCCATATATTTGGTAAAGGGTGGAAGGCTCGGCCTTATGCTTGGTGTTTTGTTCCACTCTTGCCGCCCTAGTTTCTGTCATACCGGTATTATGTTCCTTGAGTTTGCGTTCCTTACACGGTTGGGTGATTTATGGGACCCCCTTGACAGTTCGCCTTGAATAAAACTCCTCCAGCAAGGCCCAACCTTGGTTTTACAATTTGCCACCTAAGCCTTTTCCCCCGGGTTTTCGCGAGCCCGAGGGTCATCTTTATTTTAACCCCCCCCCCGGGCCAGTGCTCCTTCGAGTGTTGGTCCGAACTGAGTAGACTGCGGGGCCCCCTCGTGGAAACTCGAGGTCTGGTTTTACTCGTAGGATGTCTCATCCGATGTTGCCCTGAGAACGAGATATGTGCAGCTCCTATCGGGATTTGTCGGCACATCGGGCGGCTTTGCTGGTCTTGTTTTACCATTGTCGAAATGTCTTGTAAACCGGGATTCCGAGACTGATCGGGTCTTTCCGGGAGAAGGTTTATCCTTCGTTGACCGTGAGAGCTTATGATGGGCTAAGTTGGGACACCCCTGCAGGGTATTATCTTTCGAAAGCCGTGCCCGCGGTTATGAGGCAGATGGGAATTTGTTAATGTCCGGTTGTAGAGAACTTGTCACTTGACCCAATTAAAATACATCAACCATGTGTGTAGCTGTGATGGTCTCTTCTCGGCGGAGTCCGGGAAGTGAACACGGTTTGAATTATGAATGACGTAAGTATGAGTTCAGGATCACTTCTTGATCATTGCTAGTTGACGACCGTTCCGTTGCTTCTCTTCTTGCTCTCTTTTGCGTATGTTAGCCACTATATATGCTTAGTGCCTGCTGCAGCTCCACCTCATTACACCATCCTTTCCTATAAGCTTAAATAGTCTTGATCTCGCGGGTGTGAGATTGCTGAGTCCTCGTGACTCACAGATTCTACCAAAACAGTTGCAGGTGCCGACGATCGCAGTGCAGGTGATGAGATCGACCTCAAGTGGGAGTTCGATGAGGAACGTGGACGTTACTATGTGTCTTTTCCTGATGATCAGTAGTGGAGCCCAGTTGGGACGATCGGGGATCTAGCATTTGGGGTTATCTTATTTTCATATGGTTTTTGACCGTAGTCGGTCTATGTGTGTATTTTGGATGATGTATGGATTATATTTTTGTATTGTGTGAAGTGGCGATTGTAAGCCAACTCTCGTTATCCCATTCTCGTTCATTACATGGGATTGTGTGAAGATGACCCTTCTTGCAACAAAACCACAATGCGGTTATGCCTCTAAGTCGTGCCTCGACACGTGGGAGATATAGCCACATCCTGGGCGTTACAAGTTGGTAATCAGATCCATCCCCGACTTAGGAGCCCCCTGCTTGATCGAATCACTGACGTTGTTGAGTCTAGAACAAAAATGTTTTGAGTCTTAGGATTATATATATCGGAGAGTAGGATTCTTTTTACTCCTCAGTCCCTTCATCGCTCTGGTGAGGTCTCTTGACGTAGAAGTTTTGACTCTTCTCTCCTTAAATTTCACTAAAAAAAATTTAGGATCACGCGGGTATCTTAGAATCGTTCCGATGGTTTTGTGACGAGAACATTTTTCTTGGTGCCTCCTGACATTTAGGGGTTGTGGCAGTGTCCCGGGGAGTTGAGCTCCGAGGTGTTGTCGTCACAATTTTATCGTTGCAGTTCTGGAATACCTGAGTTTTCGCCGACATCGAAATCTCTTTTATGCAGTTGTTGGTGAGATCACCTCGACGCCATCCAGTACTGGGGCGGGAGTTCGGGAGTATTGCCATAACTCGTATAACGGATTTTTTTCGAAGGTTGAGGTACACGATTTCCGAAGGTTTCTTGGTTATGTGTTGACGGATGGATATAGCTGGATCTAGGGATTGCTAGTTTGGGTGATATATTTTGTGTCCCCTGTATCCCCAACACCAGATTGCATAACCAGGAAGTTTCGGGAGTTTATAAGTGGGAATTCAAGTAGCTCCTAGGATATCTTTCCGACAGACGCATGATATGAGATTGGGGTTCGACGTCTAGTGGTCCGCCTTTCCACGGTTGGTTTTACAGTGGTCTCGTAGTGTCTTAAAGGGTCCTTGGCTATGCCGACTCGGGGACACTTCGTATGTCATGTGCACTGCCTTGTACATGATGGTGATGTACGATTGAGCCCGTGTGGGCCCCACCATGAAAACTTCGGACGAAATATCTATCATATGTTTGTTCCGGCTTATTCTGCAAGCCAATACTTTGTTTTGTTTTTTATTGTGGTATTCGAGTTGCTTCGAAGTCAAATGTTGATTCCATACCTTTTTCTAAGTGGCTTCTCAATTTATGGAAGTGCGATGATTTACTATGGAATTCATTCGTTCATCCTCGTTCGAATGTTTATTGTGAAGACTATTTGTTGCAATTTCTATCCGTTGATTCTACTTGTCTATTTGTCTATCAAGATACTAACGGATGCCACCCTCTTCAGGATGGCTCCGCCAACGCGTCAGAATCCGGATCGCAATGAAGGGAGTCAGGCGAACCCTCCGCCACCACCTCCACCTCCGGAGGCATGGCAAGCTATCATGGCAGCCACCAACGCCAATGCTCAGATGATTCTGCAACTCTTGCAAGAACGCACCCAAGGGCAAGGCAATCAAGGAAATCAACGCCAAGGCAACAATCAGTCTCACTTCGCTACCCTCAACCAGTTTCTCGCAAATAAGCCCAAGTCTTCCAGCTACTGTGCCGAGGCCACGGATGCCGATGATAGGCTCGTGGACATCAACAAGCATTTTGAATGTAGCAATGTCAGGCCTGAGGACTATGTCAAGTTCGCTTCTTTTCAGCTCAAAGACCAAGCTGCTGATTGGTATCAACAATACAAAGATTCCAGAGGAGGTCGTGTGATCACTTGGACTGACTTTTGTCGGGACTTCAAAGCGCACCACATTCCACAAAGTGTTGTTGAGAGCAAGCATGAGGAGTTCCGCAATCTCAAGCAAGGCAACATGTCTGTGCATCAATTCAACATCCAGTTTCAGAAACTTGCTCGCTTTGCTAAACAAGACGTTCCTGATGAAAAGAGCATGATCTATCACTTCAGAGGTGGCCCTAGAGAGGATCTGCAGTTAGCTCTCGTTCTTGTTGAGCCTACTCAGTTTGATCAATTCTACAATATGGCACTGAAGCAAGAGGCTGCTCAGCTCAAGTGTGAGGCTTCTAAGAAGAGAGTCAGGGACGCAGTTCAGTCTTCTTCTTCCTCACTTGTGGATGCTAAGCAACAGAAGTTCTGGTTGCCTCCTCCTCCTCCGTTTCGTCAGCCTTACCAGCAGAAGAACAAAGGTGGCCATGGATCTTCCCACTCTTCCAACTCTGGCTATCAGAACAAGTCTCAGAATCAAGCTCCAAAGTCGAATGCTCCTTATCATCGTCCACTCTCAGAGGTGACTTGCAACAAGTGTCAGCAGAAAGGTCACTATGCTAACAAGTGCTTCAACCAAAGGCGTCTTCCGCCTCCTCCTCCTGTCAGATCTTCCAGCAATGCAGTGGTCAAGCATAATCCAAAGTCTGCAAAGGTGAACATGATGAATGCAGCTCAAGCGGAGGAATCTACTGATGTGATAATGGGTAATCTCTCAGTTAATGATATTCCTGCAAAAGTCTTATTTGATACTGGTGCATCGCATTCTTTCTTGTCATACCCATTTGCATCGAAGCACAATGTTGACACAGAGATTTTATCCAAAGTTATGCAAGTTGTTTCTCCGGGAAAGCTTTTGACTTCTAGTTTGGTTGCTCCCGATGTTTCCATCAAGATGGGGAACTATAAATTTCTGTCTTCTCCAATTGTTCTTGGTGACTCGGATATTGATCTAATTCTCGGGATGGACTGGCTTTCTAAGCACAAGGCTCAACTTGATTGTGCTGCCAGGGAAATTCAATTGACACACTCTTCTGAGGATGTTATCATTTATGCCGCTCGTGATGAAACCATTCGGTTGTTTTCTCTCAATGAGAAGGGCGAATTGAATGCCATATCTCAAATTCCAGTCGTTTGTGAGTACCAAGATGTCTTTCCAGAAGAGCTTTCGGCTATGCCTCCTCACCGGCCAGTTGAGTTCGTTATCGATCTTGAGCCGGGCACTGAACCCGTTTGCAAGCGTCCATACAAGCTTGGACCCAAGGAGCTGAAGGAATTGAAGAAACAGCTCGATGAACAAGAGCGTCTGGGTTTGATCAGACCGAGTTCTTCTCCATGGGGTTGTGGTATTCTTTTTGTCCAGAAGAAGGATGGCACGGACCGACTTTGTGTCGACTACCGTCCATTGAACAAGAAGACAATCAAGAACAAGTATCCACTTCCCAACATCAATGAGCTATTCGAGCAAATCAAAGGTGCTAAAGTATTCTCCAAGCTTGACCTTCGTATGGGTTATCATCAGATTCGCATTCGTGAAGAAGATATTCCCAAGACAGCATTCAGAACAAGCTTTGGTTCTTATGAATATACTGTCATGTCTTTCGGCCTTGACAATGCTCCTCCAACATTCTCTCAGATGATGAATTTTATCTTCAACCCCTATACCAATGAATTCGTCCTGGTGTATCTCGATGATATCTTGGTCTTCTCCAAGAATAAGAAGGATCATGCCAAACATTTGAGATTGGTGCTCGACAAGCTCAGAGAGTATCAATTCTATGCGAAGTTTTCAAAATGTGAGTTTTGGCTCGATGAAGTTCTTTACCTTGGTCACATCATCTCTGCCAAGGGCATCGCTGTTAATCCCGAGAAGGTGTCCGCAATTGTGAATTGGGAACCTCCTCAGAATGTCAAGCAGCTTCGCAGTTTTCTTGGTCTTGCAAGCTATTGCCGAAGATTCGTTGAGAATTTCTCTAAGATTGCAAAGCCTCTTTCCAACCTCCTCCAAAAGCATGTGCAGTATGTCTGGTCTCCTGAGTGTGATGTTGCTTTCAACACTCTCAAAGAGAAACTCGTCACAGCTCCTGTCTTAACTCCTCCTGACGAATCCAAGCCATTCGAAGTTTTCTGTGATGCTTCTCTCCAAGGTCTCGGTGTTGTGTTAATGCAAGAGAAGAAAGTTGTGGCCTATACCTCTCGTCAGTTGAAGCCCAATGAAAAGAACTACCCCACTCACGATCTTGAGTTGGCGACAGTTGTCCATGCATTAATAACGTGGAGACATCTCTTGTTGGGAAGAAAAGTGGACATTTTCACCGATCACAAGAGTCTCAAGTACATCTTCACTCAGCCCAACCTCAACCTCAGGCAGACTCGATGGGTCGAAATGATTGAAGAGTACAATCCGAGTATTGAATATACTCCAGGCAAGGCTAATGTCATTGCAGATGCTTTAAGCAGGAAGGCTTATTGCAACAGCTTAATTCTCAAGCCATTCCAACCGGATCTTTGTGAAGCTTTCCGCAAGCTGAATCTCCAAGTTGTTCCTCAAGGTTTTCTTGCCAACCTCATAGTCTCTCCTACTTTGGAAGATCAAATTCGTGAGGCAAAACTCCTGGATACCATGGTGAAGAAGGTGAAACGTGGTATCGACAAGGGCCTTTCCAAATACAAGTGCTATCGCATTGATGACAGAGACACTTTATTCTTCGAGGACCGGATTGTGGTTCCTAAAGGTGATCTAAGGAAAGTCATTATGAACGAGGCGCACAATTCTCTTCTTTCCATTCATCCTGGAAGTACAAAGATGTACCATGACCTCAAGCAGTCGTATTGGTGGACTCGAATGAAGCGAGAAATTGCTCAATTCGTGAATGAATGTGATGTCTGTCGAAGAGTGAAAGCAGAACACCAACGACCAGCTGGTCTCCTCCAACCTCTTGCTATCCCAGAATGGAAGTTTGATCATATTGAAATGGACTTCGTGACTGGATTTCCCAAGTCCAAGCGCGGAAATGATGCTATCTTCGTTGTCATCGACAAGCTTTCTAAAGTGGCTCATTTTCTTCCAATCAAAGAATCTATCAGAGCAGCGCAGTTGGCAGAGCTATACACCTCCAGAATTTTCTCCTTGCATGGCATTCCACAATTGATTTCTTCAGATCGTGGAAGCATCTTCACTTCTAAGTTCTGGGACTCTTTCCAGAAGGCCATGGGCACTAACATTCGCTTCACCACAGCTTTCCATCCTCAAACTAGTGGCCAAGTCGAGCGAGTCAATCAAATTCTTGAAGATATGCTCAGGGCTTGTGTCATTTCCTTTGGCATGAAATGGGAAGATTATCTTCCGTATGCCGAATTCTCCTACAACAACAGCTTCCAAGCGAGTTCGGGCAAGGCCCCATTCGAGATCCTCTATGGCAGGAAGTGCCGTACTCCTCTCAATTGGTCAGAGACTGGTGAACGCCAACCTCTTGGCAATGACTTAATCACAGAGGCTGAAGAAATGTGTAAAGTCATCCGTGAAAATCTCAAAGCCGCGCAATCGCGCCAAAAGAGTTACTATGATAGTAAGCACCGTGATTTGGCTTTCGAGATCGGAGACCATGTCTACCTCCGCGTCTCTCCAATGAAAGGCACTCGTCGCTTCTGTATCAAAGGGAAGCTTGCCCCTAGATACGTGGGTCCTTTCAAGATCATTGGCAAAAGAGGCGACCTCGCCTATCAACTTGAGCTTCCTTCCAACTTCGCGAACGTGCACGATGTGTTCCACGTGTCACAGCTTCTCAAGTGCTTCAAGACGCCTGAGCGCACCATCAACTTCGAAGAGATTGACCTCCAAGAAGATTTGTCTTATCATGAGCACCCCGTTGCCATTCTTGCAGAAACTGAGCGCAAGACTCGCAACAAGTCAATCAAATTCCTGAAAGTGAAGTGGTCGCACCATTTCGACCGGGAAGCCACCTGGGAATGCGAGGACCACCTCCGTTCCGAATATCCGGAGTTCTTTCAGTCCTAGATCTCGGAACGAGATCCTCTCGTAGTGGTGGAGTGTTGTAACACCCAGGATGTAACTTTCCATATTTGTAACTCCAACTCTTGCCATTTTCGGCTATGTGTTATGATATTTCCTGCATGGTCGGGTTTTTTTTTCGTTTTGTATTTTTTTCATGTCATGCATCTCATATCATGTCATCATGTGCATTGCATTTGCATACGTGTTCGTCTCATGCATTCGAGCATTTTCCCCGTTGTCCGTTTTGCAATCCGGTGCTCCCACCTCCTCCGGCGCACCACTCTTGTTTCTTTTTGTGAGCGGGTGTTGAATGTTCTCGGAATGGACCGAGGCTTTTCAAGTGGCCTTGGTATACCACCGGTAGGTCACCGGTCAAGTTTCGTTCCATTTGGAGGTCGTTTGGTACTCCAACGGTTAACCGGGCAACCGCAAAGTCCGTTTGTGTGTTGCAGAAAAACCCCCCTCAAAACCAACCCAAAACCCAGCAAACTCACTTCCATGCTCTAGGTCGTTCGATCACGATCGTGTGGGCGAAAAACGCACTTCATTTGGACTCTCCTAGCTCCCTCTACCTATATATTTGCACCCCTCCCGAAATCATTCGCAGTCCAAACCCTAGAAAAACTCCTCCCGTCGCCGCCGGACCTGTCCGGTCC
>NC_057799.1:342504658-342506956 GCF_018294505.1 Triticum aestivum
CCGCCGGGACCGCGCCCGTCGTCGTCCGTCCTCCGCCGCCCTCCCGCACCGGCCGGCGAGCCCCGCTGCCTCACCGCCGTCTCCGCCGCGCCCCGAGCCCATCCCTCCTTCCTCTCCTTCCCCAGCTCCGAGCTCCGGCGACCTCGACGAGCTCCCGATCCCGATCCAGTCAACGCCCTAGGTTGACTTCTTCTCCCCCGAAATATTTCCAAGTCCTGTGATTTTATGATATATGCCCCTGTTCATTGCATCGTAACTCTCTGCATATAGCTCCGTTTCGCACGTGTAATATATCGAAGTGTACGTCTCTTGATGCTTTACATTTTGTTCCATTGCACCATGTTCATTTGAGTCCATCTTGATGCCCAAATCTCTGGTGCAAGAGTGCTAGTTGCTGTTATCTGCGGTTACTTATCAAAACTTGAGGATTTGTTATTTTTGTTGCATTTAATCTGTGCATCTTATGGGCATGAGCTCTACATGTGTTTTGTTGTATTCCATTCCATATTTCCAGGGGTGTATGCCATGTATTTGTTTGATCGCTGTGGTGGCTAGCACAAGCATGCAAACTAGGCTCCGTGATGTTTCTGATTTCAGGTACTTCGTAATGTCTCCAAGTCTTTGTCTATTGTTATTTTTTGCCATGTAAACTTGATGCTACAGAGAGATCCATGCTTATTTTGGTGATGTTCAGTAAGGATGTTTTGTAGATATTGTTGTAATTGATCCATTCCTACCCTTGTTTACAATTATGGAGTGCCATAGCATGACTCAATCTTGCTCTACTTTTGCTATAAAATATTTCTGGCAGATTGTTTACGTGATATTCAATTTTGCCAAGCTTTTTGTAGTTGATCGATACATACTATGTATTTTCTCTGGCCATGGATAGCTGCATAAACATGCCATCTTGCTGTAGGTAGGCTTGTTTTGTCATGCATTCCTTTGTGGTGAGTGCATCAAGCTCACCAAGATGCCTTCATATTATTGTTTCTGCCATGCTCTGTTTTCTGCCAAGTCTGAAACCTGTTAACGAAACTTGCTATGTTTACATGGTTGCCATCATATCTTCTGGTCCTTTTTGGCTTATGGTCAGTAAGGGACTTTTGTCATATGCTTTTAGTAGAATACTTCCATGCCTTGTTTTGTCATGTTAAGTTCCTGTAGCATGTTGATGTTGTGCTCTGACATTGCTACCTGATGCTGTTTCAGGCATGTCCAGTAATTTCACCAAGTCTGTGAACCTGTTATCTTTTGCACTTTTGCCATGCTTGTCTGAACCTGCTGTGGTGTGAACTAGACGTAGCTCAGTGTTCATATTTTGTCAGACTGCTCCTGTAGTTTACTGCCGTATGCTTTGTTGCTATGTTGGAGTGATGTAGCATTGTTACTTGTTGCATTCTAAGTGCTATCATGCTGTTAATCGCAGATTCGTATCATTCTTGTTTTGCTTGCCATTTGCAAACCGTGCATCCGTTTCCGGTGATCTTTATATCGATTTCAACCGAAATCATCTCATCTTTCTAGTGGCATGCTTGGTTGCTAAGTTACTGCCTTGTTCATCATTTTTCTTCCGGAGCACGCATATGCATCGCATATCATATCTTGCATATCATTCATGTATTGCATCATGTTGCTTGTGCATTTCCCGTGATTGATTGTGGTTCTGTTGCTTGTGTTCTTGTTGTGGGTAGAGCCGGGAGACGAGTTCCTGAACTAGGAACCTGTTGAGTACGCTTACGAGGATCAAGCTTTCGACAACTCTGAGAACCTTGCAGGCAAGATGACCACCCCTCGAAATCACTTCTATCTTTGCTTTGCTATTTGTTCGTTCTATTGCCATGCTACGCTACCTACCACTTGCTATATCATGCCTCCCATATTGCCAGGTCAGCCTCTAACCATCCTTTCCTAGCAAACTATTGTTTGGCTAAGTTACCGCTTTTGCTCAGCCCTTCTTATAGCGTTGCTAGTTGCAGGTGAAGTTGAAGTTTGTTCCATGTTGGAACATGGATATTTTTGGAATATCACAATATCTCTTATTTAATTAATGCATCTATATATTTGGTAAAGGGTGGAAGGCTCGGCCTTATGCCTGGTGTTTTGTTCCACTCTTGCCGCCTTAGTTTCCGTCATACCGGTATTATGTTCCTTGAGTTTGCGTTCCTTACACGGTTGGGTGATTTATGGGACCCCCTTGACAGTTCGCCTTGAATAAAACTCCTCCAGCAAGGCCCAACCTTGGTTTTACCATTTGCCACCTAAGCCTTTTTCCCCGGGTTTTCGCGAGCCCGAGGG
>NC_057799.1:342507288-342542622 GCF_018294505.1 Triticum aestivum
AGTGCTCCTTCGAGTGTTGGTCCGAACTGAGTAGACTGCGGGGCCCCCTCGTGGAAACTCGAGGTCTGGTTTTACACGTAGGATGTCTCATCCAATGTTGCCCAGAGAACGAGATATGTGCAGCTCCTATCAGGATTTGTCGGCACATCGGGCGGCTTTGCTGGTCTTGTTTTACCATTGTCGAAATGTCTTGTAAACCGGGCTTCCGAGACTGATCGGGTCTTTCCGGGAGAAGGTTTATCCTCCGTTGACCGTGAGAGATTATGATGGGCTAAGTTGGGACACCCCTGCAGGGTATTATCTTTCGAAAGCCGTGCCCGCGGTTATGAGGCAGATGGGAATTTGTTAATGTCCGGTTGTAGAGAACTTGTCACTTGACCCAATTAAAATACATCAACCGTGTGTGTAGCCGTGATGGTCTCTTCTCGGCGGAGTCCGGGAAGTGAACACGGTTTGAGTTATGAATGACGTAAGTATGAGTTCAGGATCACTTCTTGATCATTGCTAGTTGACGACCGTTCCGTTGCTTCTCTTCTTGCTCTCTTTTGCGTATGTTAGCCACTATATATGCTTAGTGCCTGCTGCAGCTCCACCTCATTACACCATCCTTTCCAATAAGCTTAAATAGTCTTGATCTCGCGGGTGTGAGATTGCTGAGTCCTCGTGACTCACAGATTCTACCAAAACAGTTGCAGGTGCCGACGATGCTAGTGCAGGTGATGAGATTGACCTCAAGTGGGAGTTCGATGAGGAACGTGGACGTTACTATGTGTCTTTTCCTGATGATCAGTAGTGGAGCCCAGTTGGGACGATCGGGGATCTAGCATTTGGGGTTATCTTATTTTCATATGGTTTTTGACCGTAGTCGGTCTATGTGTGTATTTTGGATGATGTATGGATTATATTTATGTATTGTGTGAAGTGGCGATTGTAAGCCAACTCTCGTTATCCCATTCTCCTTCATTACATGGGATTGTGTGAAGATGACCCTTCTTGCGACAAAACCACAATGCGGTTATGCCTCTAAGTCGTGCCTCGACACGTGGGAGATATAGCCGCATCGTGGGCGTTACAATCTTGGATGAACCGGTGGCTGCTTGCAGCAAAACAGGGCTTAGTCCTTTCTGCGTTTCCAATAAACCGCCTGCTGTAAGCATTGCATAACTCTTATTTTAATCCAACCCCTTTTAATACTCCCTTATATCTTCTGCCAATTTTGACAGGGTGATGATATGTTCTGGAAGAAGAAGCCGCAGGATAAACCGGCCAAGACGCCTCGCCCCAAGACTAAGGTTACAAAAAACCTGCCAAGAAGAAAACCGATGAGTCCACTGATTTGAACATTGATGATGATCTTGATAACCCGGAATCAGAGGTAGAACTTGATTCTCTTGGCTCATTTTTCATACACCTCATTGACAATGACTATTATCAGGACGACGCTGAAGCTAGCCATGCTGATGATGTAGAGGTAATTATTCTTTCCTCCGGTTCAGATCCTCTGCCAACACAGAAAAGCCGTCAAGCAAACCGGAAAGTAAGATTTTCTCACCCCCTAGCTTACTTGGATCCAAACTTTCTTTTGAAGAAGCAGCAACACGAAGCTCGTCGCACAACCCGGCATAGTGGCCAGGTGGTTACCTCATCCGGTTTACCGAACACGCCGGTTCGTAAACGCCGCCCAAAGGTTTCACCTATTCCTGACACATCTTATCCCAAAGCAGGTTATTTCCGACAACCTCTTAATCCGTCTGATTCAAACTATCAGGGTACATCTCATTCATCTTCTGGCGAGTCAACAGGGACACAACTTCCACCTCTAAAAACTGTTCCTGGGTAAGTATATTACACTAACCCTTTATACCTTCTGCTTGCTTATCATACTAACCTTTATATTCATTCCTTTCAGAGCCAAGGCCAGACCCAGCAAAAAGGCCAAGAATAATAAAATGGCTGATGATAATACCGCCACTAAACCGAAGGACACAAATGCTGATGCTATTCTCGATGATCCGCCACCACAAGATCATGACTTAACAGCTGAACAAATGGAAGTTGACCCTGAAGAAGGCCATGTTGATAAACCGGCAAGCCCAGTCGGAGCTGCTGATAAACTGCTAAGCACACTCAAAACCGCTCATGACAACACAGATGATATTATGATTACCGGCGTCGGCCACACCACCCCTGGCAATCATGTCGCTTTATCAAAGCATAGTGCCAAGGAAGAATTTTCTGCTATGGACAAGGGCAAGTGGAATACAGATTTGTCAAGCTATGCCCGCCTCAACGCCCAAGACATTCATTCTGGGTTTTTAAACCGCCTGTACACAAGCCGCGACTATGAAGCCGGTTTAGTGAACATGATGAAGGAGCGATATGAGGTAAATACTGTTTTAATTCTGCATAATTATTCTTCCAATTTATAATATCAACTCCAGTAGCCCCCAAGGGCCGGTTTATAATATCCATATAAGTCGGGACTTTGTAATACTTCAACTTTGCCTGTATAGCCCCTAAGGGCCGGTTTATCTTTTCAAGATGAACCGGGACTTTTATCCTGCCAAACTGCTTGTTGAATATCTTTGTACACCAATTGTCCACTAAGCTGATTGATGGAAGAACGCCCATAATGTTAACTTTGAGAAAATATGCATTAGCCCCCAAGTGCCAAGAATAATACTTGTATTGAGCTCGGGACTTGTAAATTTTTTTGATAACAAGCAAATAGGCATTAGCCCCCAAGTGCCAAGTGTATAACTTGTTATGTGCTTGGTACTTCAAATATATATTGTCAACTCATAAATTGTGCGTTGCTTGCAGGCTGATCTTAGCAAGAAAGAAGCCCAAATCGCTGATCTTCACGAAAATATTAAGTCCCAGCAGGCAGAAACTTCCAAGGCTAAAGAGGAGTTGACCAACGCTTTAACAGCCATGGAGAAGCTAAAGGAAAGCTTCCAAAAGGAACGGGCAGATTGGGACACAAAAAAAACCACACTGCAAAAGAGGGCTGAGGACGCAGAAGCAGCCCTTAATCCGGTGGTAGAAGAGCTGACTGGCTTGAAGCGGCAAATAAATGCCATGACTACTGCTGTGTTTGGTAAGTATTCTTATTATAAGCTTTTAACATGTATTATCACATAAACTGCCGGTTTATCGACGTTCATAATGATGCAGGATCCCGCATTACCCATCTGGGCTCTGATATGCAGAAGAAATTGAAGGCTGCCTATACTCTTATAGAGCAACTATATACCGGCGCACAAAGGATCATATGTACTTCCTCTCATAACAAGCCGCCCCCAACTTTAATCAAGGGGACATTGGAAAGGCTGTCGATGTTGCCTGCCCAGATTGAAGAATTGAAGAAATCGGCTGCCAGGGCAGGTGCTCTTACTGCATTAACCCGGGCCAAAGCATGGATACCTGATCTTGATCCAGCCGATATTGGAAACGGCTATCCAAGCATAAAGGAGGACGGTTCAGACTTCGATAATGACGACCTCCGAGCCATAACAAGGGAAATGCGTCCACTAGCTAGCAAATTGGCTAAGGAAACTGATCTTTCACACTATCAGTCGATTTATGATGCCAACAACAAACGGGTTAATGCGCCAATGTATGATGCACAAAATCTTATTCCACCAATCCGTAAGCACACCTATGCCCCTGATGTTGAACCGTCCACACTTATAAGTGATGAAGCTGTCTTCCAAGCCCTAACTAGGATTGATTGGGCAACCGTTGACTTCCAGCCACTGGGTGGAGAGGAGGAGGATGAACCAACGCAGGATGATCCACAACCTTCATGCCAGCCTGGTGAAGATTAATGATCCGTAGGCCGGTTTAGCTTCTGCATACTGCAACACTTGTGATAAAAAATTATCCTTTTGGGCATCAAAGCACCTTGTAATAGGCTAGTTTAAACACTTGGTCTGCTATGCCATCGTGCATATTCACTTTGCATGACACTGTTAATCCGCCATGATTAAGATATGTATGTCTGCTTATGATTCTGAACAGCTTATTCGACCTATTCCTGCACCAGGGTTTATAACCAAGGTTGTGCTTAAAAATAACCAAATATGAAATATATCATACCTGTGATATTGAATCACGTTGTTTGGTTTCCCAATTTATTTTGGTAAGGGTGATAACCCAAATCCTGAATATTATAAGTCCTCCTATGTTTTGCCGGTTTATAGCAAAGACGGACCGGTTTAAATAAACACCAGATTATCCTTATATCATACTGGCGACTTGTAGTCGAAAACCAGACTGGGTCAATAAACACCGGATTGTAGCTGATCGTATACTGACGACTTATAGTCGAAAGCCAAGCTGGGTCAATAAACACCGGATTAGTATAATCTTCATCAAAATAATCCTCAAAAAGAAAATTTCAAAAGAAAACATGCAAGAAGCGAGGCTTTTCATGGGCTGCTAGGCCCAAAAACGAGGCTTTTCATGGGCTGCCAGGCCACTAAGTTAAACCATTTTACAAAGCCTTATAAGATGGACCTCACATTAACCAATCATCATTTTAACTAAGACAAGTTCAGGGTCTGTATAAGATTGACTTGTCAAACGTTCGACGGGTCTTACCAGGATTACCTGGGCGGAGTGACTTACTTAAAAAGGCAGGATAACCCAGGGTTTTAGGTGAATACACCTAGCTTCCAAGCCTGGCTTTTATAGCCTATTACAAGGTTATAGACTCTGTGTTCTTTTAGAACAAAAGAGCCCCCAAGCAATATTTTGAGCTGTGCTCAATGGGCGCCTATGTTTGAGTTGTGCTTTGTAATAGACTCTCTTTGGCCCCTATTGACTTTGGGTAGCAAACCCCCAAGTTTTTTTATGCGGCCTATAAGCCGGATCAATGGGTAATCAGAACTCCGCTTTATAAACAGAAGCCCCCATGTAACCAAAAACTTTTAAGGAAGAACAGCAGAGGCCCCGCTTTAGCAGGGATGCCGGTTTATTATATTGATCATCATAATATATACATTGTCAAGAATATGTACATAAGAGGAGCCTATGGCTCAGGTGTAGTAAGGCCGAAGATGAGCGATATTCCACGGCCGGTGGGTCTCCTCCTCCGATTTACGTGAGTCTTTGTGCTCTCGAACATCGATAAGGTAGTATGACCCGTTGTGTAGATTCTTGCTGACCACAAAGGGTCCTTCCCAAGGCAGGGATAACTTGTGCATATCACTCTGATCCTGGATAAGCCGGAGCACCAGATCGCCTTCTTGAAAAGTTCTGGTTTAAACCCGGTGGCTGTGATAACGACACAGATCTTGCTGGTAAATCGCCGAATGAGCCGCTGCAATATCACGCTCCTCATCTAACAGGTCAAGTGCTTCCTGACGTGCTTTCTCATTGTCAGCTTCAACATAAGCCGCCACACAGGGCGAGTCATGACGGATGTCACTAGGGAGAACTGCCTCTGCTCCATAAACCATGAAAAAGGAGTGTAACCATAGACCTGTTAGGTGTGGTATTGATACTCCATAACACAGAAGGTAACTCCTTCACCCAACAACCCGGCGTCCGTTGTAAAGGAACCATAAGTCGGGCTTCATGCTTCTCAGGATCTCTTGATTGGCTCTCTCCGCTTGACCATTAGATTGGGGGTGAGCCACTGATGACACGTCAAGCCGGATGTGCTCACGTTGACAAAAAAAATTCATAGCACCCTTGGACAGATTAGTGCCATTATCAGCTATGATGCTATGTGGAAAACCAAAATGGAAAATCACCTTCTTGATGAATTGAACCGTCGTGGTTGCATCACACTTACTGACTGGCTCTGCTTCCACCCACTTAGTGAACTTATCAACCGCCACCAGAAGGTGGGTCTTCTTATCCTTGGACCTCTTAAAGGGTCCAACCATATCCAGACCCCAAGTTGCAAATGGCCAAGCGATTGGAATCATCCTCAATTCCTAAGCCGGAACATGAGCCCGACGTGAAAACTTCTGACAACCATCACACTATTTCACCAAGTCCTCCGCATCAGCATGAGCCGTCAGCCAATAGAAGATGTGACGAAAAGCCTTAGCTACCAGGGACTTTGAACCGGCGTGGTGACCACAATCTCCTTCGTGGATCTCGCGCAAAATCTCACAGCCTTCTTCAGGAGATACGCAACGCTGAAACGCCCCTGTTACACTGCAATGATGCAATTCTCCGTTGACGATAGTCATTGACTTGGATCGCCGGATTATCTGCCTGGCCAAAGTTTCATCCTCCGGTAACTCGCCCTGGGTCATATAATCCAAATAAGGGACCATCCAATCAGGAATGGCATGAACCGCCGCCAACAACTGAGCTTCCGGGTCAGGAATAGCCAAATCCTCTTCCGTCAGTAACTTAACTGATGGGTTATGCAAGACATCAAGAAAGACATTAGGCGGCACCGGTTTACGTTGTGAACCCAACCGGCTTAAGGCATCAGCCGCTTCATTTTTCCTCCGATCAATATGCTCAACTTGATAACCTTTAAAATAACCAGCAACAACATCCACTTCTCGTCGATAAGCCGCCATGAGTGGATCCTTAGAATCCCACTTACCAGAGACTTGTTGAGCTACTAAATCGGAGTTGCCAAAGCATCTTACCCGGCTTAAGTCATCTCCTTAGCCATCCGAAGACCGTGAAGTAAGGCCTCATACTCAGCTGCATTGTTTGTACAAGGAAACATCAACCGGAGAACGTAACAAAATTTATCACCTCGAGGGGAAGCAAGCACGACTACAGCCCCCGAGCCCTCCAGTTGCCTGGACCCGTCAAAATGAATCGTCCAGTACGTGTTATCCAGTTTATCTTCAGGTGTCGGTGTACGAAAGTAGGGGCACTCCTTTGTACCCCTTCTTGTGCACGGGCAGTCGGAGCCGTGCGCCGCGGCCACACTAAGCAGGGCAGAGGAAGGGAGCTAGAGGGAAGCTGAAGCCCAAGGCAACGGCAAGATCAGAAACACCAAAGAGCAAGAGGGCGAGGTGGACTCCCCCGGCAAGGCCCTTGCCGGGGCGGCCTCCGCGGCCCCGGCAATAGCCTTGCCGGGGCAACTTGCCCGATGCCAACAGAGCGAGCCACCTTGAGCCCACGGGTTCCGACCCAACCAACTGCGTTGGGACCAGGGCTCGGGAGGCACCTCCGTGGTGGCATGCAGATCTTTGTCAAGATTATAGATATGTGAGATCAGACGAGAACCAGAAGACGGCGACCCTCGGCGGGATCCTTGCCGAGCAGATCCACAAGACCCCCGGCAAGTGCCTTGCCGGGGACAACTGCAACGCCACGGCAAGACCCTTGCCGGGCCCCCGGCAAGGCCCTTGCCGAGGGCGTCAGCGGGGCCACAGCCAGGCCCACGTCGACCAAGACTCCACCGCTGTCCCCAAGCAGCTGCTAGCTCAACCAGCTGGGCAGACACCTGCGTGGCGATAGGCAGCCTCTACGCCAACTCAGCAAACACCTGCGTGGTGGCATGCAGATCTTCATGAAGACCCTACCACCGCGCCACCTCAGCTGCCTGCCTGCCTACATGGCGCCGCATGCATCGCTGGCCTGGGCGCGTGTCGAAGCAAGGCGAGGCGGCAACGGACGGGACGGGCCTCGTTCCCGTCCCCAATAAAGCTAAGGGACACCTAAGCGATGCATTTAATGCGTCTTGTCCTGTAATACGGGCGATAAGCTCACAACACTGTAGACCTTTCCACCTCCTGTGTGCCACTGTGGCGACCCCTTTTGCCTATAAAAGGAGGCCCGAGGCGACCAGGAGGGGGATTCGGCTTCTTGGAACTATGCAGCCACCGTAGCTAGTTCATAAGCTCAAGAACACTCAATACATCCACCAAAGCAGGACTAGGGTTTTACGCATCCTCGCAGCCCGAACCTGGGTAAACGATCCTTGTGTTGGCTGTTAATCCTGCTCTCCTCACGACCCCGCGCCCGCCGACCGTAGAAGGGATTCCAGTGATCCCATAGGTGTCATTTTCCACCAACATCTTTGGCGCGCCAGGTAGGGGTGCAGTCGTGAGAATCTGGTTTAGCAGCCGGCCTAGCAGTTTTCTCGTGGCCACGGCTTCCAGAGAAGAAGACGGCCAAGAGGACGGCATTGCCTGCAAGCGCGAAGGGCGCCAGAGCAGCGACAAGAAAGCTAAGTCATGCCAAACTTTAAATATTTCCTTTTATATAAGGTTATTCCCCTCGGAGATCTCGTTCTTTGCCTGGAAAACCTGCATGCAAATGGGGCCCTCCCACGATTGGCAACGCCTTTGTTCTGTTTCGAGTCTGCTCAACAGCTCAAGCGGCCGCCTCTAGAGTGGCAGGGTAGCCTTCCGCAATTGGCAACACTCTCGATTCTGACTCGAGTCAAGCTCGACAGTTCGGGCGGCCGCGTTAAGGGCGGTAAGGTTGTTCGCCCGGCAGCAAGCACGCCCGGCAGGCCAATGGGGATCCGTCCTCAAGACGCTGCCCTGGGTTTACGCGCCGGCAAGCCTACCCGATAAACGTAGGGTGGACATACAAAGAGAGGTTGAACAGGAAAATAACATGCAAAATATCAAAAGTATTGCAGAGTTATATTACATAAATTGTTGCTGCGGTTCTAACTAAAGATAGAAATTGTCTTGGTCATGAACTTGCAGCGGCAATGAGAAACGGGGTGCCTAGTCCCTGCGTTGGCCCTCCACTCTCTGGATTCCGTCGATGCGTCTGATGATGGGCTTGATACACTCCTTGAGCACCGTGATGTCCGCATCCTCCGGCAAGCTCTCCAGCGCAGCTTTGAAGTCGAGGTTAGGATTCCAGTGCGCCACCTTGGCGAGGACCTTGGTCATGGCACCCCGGCAGAGCCTCCGGGACTCATCGACAAGGGAGGCCGCCCGGTTGGAGTGAAGCTACTCTAGGGCTCCAAGGACACCCTCGAAGAACAGGGTCAGCTTGGCGTTGGTAGTCCCGCTACGCTCTGGGGCGTACCTCACATTTGGCATCCCCATGGTAGCCAGCTGTGTGGTGATCCTGCCGGCGACGTCCTCGAGGCGGCTGATCCAGCGATTCTCGCCCTCCACAAAATCCTTGTGGCTGGCGGCTTCATTCTTCCGCTGTAGCTGCTCGGCCTTCAGCTCCTTGGCCAGGGTCTCCTCCCGAGCCTTGGCCTCCGAGAGCATCTCCTCAAGGCCCTCCAGCTTCAGCTTCAGGTCTTTGATGGAGTTCTTGGCTTCGGAGAGCTCCCCAGCCCTGCTGACGGCCGCGCCCTGCGCCTCCGTCAGGGCGCCGTTGAGCGTGTCCCTCTCCTTGGACAGCTTCAGGGCTTGCCCCTTTAACTCGTCCCGCTCCACCTCCAGCTCCTTCACCCTGCCGGCGTGAACCAGAGCCTGGGCATCGAGCGCCTCCCTGTGCCTCTGCTCCAGCTCTTGGGTCCGCTGCACGAGGAGCTTCTCCACCTCCTCATCCTCGCCGCGGAGCGTTGCGGCAAGCTTCTCCTCTCACGCGGCGAGGTCCTCCTCTTGGGAGTTCAGCGCGGCCTGGTGCTGGGTCTGAGCGGCCTCGGCTGCGGCAGCCAAGCTCTCCGCCGTCTCCTGGGCCTTCTCAATGTCGCCCCGCTTCATGGTGAGCTCCACGTCGTGCTTGGTCAGCTCACCCTGGGCGACCTTCAGCTCCTCGCAAGCCTGGCGGAACCAAGTCTGCGTCTCGGCGACGCGCACCTTGAGGTCCGCCTCCGCCTTGTCCACCGTTGCCATCCTGGACTTGGCCTTGTCCAGGCGGACGCGGTGGAGCACCTAGAGCTTCCGAAAGTTGGCGCCCATGGCCTAGAGAAGCCGCTCCTCCTAAGAACCATCGCCACCGGTGCTCGGTTCATCAACAACCTCGAGCCCGGCGGCGGCAAGCACCTCCTCGTCGAACACCTCTCCCTCGGCGGGCGCCCTGGAGCTTGACACCTCTGGAAGGTGGACGAAAAGGTCGTTGCCCACCCTCAGATACTTGCCGGAGCCAGAGGCAGCAGAGGAGGAAGGGTGGTCATCGACCACCTCCTCCTTGGCAGCGGCCTTGCCGGCCTCCCCGGCAGGCCCCTTGCCGGCCTCCTCGGCAGTGGCCTTACCAGGCTCCCCGGCAGGCCCCTTGGCGGCATCCTCAGCAGCACCCTTGGCGGTCTCCTCGGCAGCAATCTTCTCGGCCTCCACCGTGGTGTCCTTGGCGACATCCTCGATGACGGTGTCGACGTCCTCTGGGTCCACCGAGGGGAAATCTAGATACCGAGAGGGCGATGAGGCGAGGCCAAGATCAATATTCAGCAAGAACAAAAAAAGGAGAGGAAAAGGGACGGAAGGCAAGTGGCTTACCCGTGTCGGGCTGGGAAGCAGAGGTCCCCTCCCCACCAATGTTTGGCACTAAGGAAAAGCCACCAGTGCCCGAGTTCGCCTCCTCCTCCTCCATGTGCGTGGGCTCGGTGCTTGGCGCCCTTGCCGGGGACGCCCCTCGGGGCGGCGTGGTCGATGGGGGCGGCGTGTTGGGGGTAGCCCTCTGTGGCTCCTCCTGCTGTTGTCCTCCTCCTGCGACCACGGCAAGGTCAGCACCAAGAGATCATGCCCCCAACACATGTTGAGGAGGGGTGAGTGATGAACTTACGCTGGGGGCTATGCCGGGGGCTGCTGTCCGGGCTGCTCAACACCACCAGTGGCGCCCTCGAAGTACCCGCCGGGGGCTGGCCACCCGCCGAGGCCTTGGCCCTCTTCACCCTCTGGCCTAGCGTCTCCGCATCCCTACAAAAATGAATGTGAATCGAGATAAGTGGCATGGTCTGAGGGGGGTGGAGATGACAGAAAGGAACAATACTTACTCGTCCTCCACCTCCTCCTCTGCTGCTTTCCTCTTCCTCCTTGGGCTGAGGGACCCGAAGTCGAAGGTGACCCCTGCACCGTCGCCTGCCGGAGGAGGGGAAGCTGATGGAGTCTGAGGGCGTTTGGACGAAGAAGAGGCGGTCTCCCTCTTCTTTGCTACCGCGGCCTTCACCGACTTCTTCGCCGCCGCGGCCCTTGTCTGGCGCCCGGATCCCTCCTGGTCTTGCCGCGGTTGTACGGCCCTGCCGGGCTGGACCGGCTCACCAGAGGTGGCCCGCCGCAGGACCCGCCCTCTCCCCGTGGCCGGAGGATCGACAGCCTCAGCCTCCTCCTCCGACGACTCGTCGACCACATCCTTGACGAGAGGAGCCCTGGTGCCGGCGCTGCTGGCCTCCCTAGCGGCCTCCGCCCACTGGGCGAGCTCCTTCTCCTCCGCTTCCGCCGCGGCCTTGTCCTCCACGCCACCGGCGCTGCCGACCTCCTCGGCAAGCTTCGCCTCCATCACCCTGGCGGCGATGTAGTCCAGCTCCGCCTGGGTGGTGTCCTGGACGAGCCGCGGCTCGACGGTGACGTACCCCTCATGCAAGGTTTCGAAGAACTCCTGCACTTGAATTTCCTCTGGCTCGACCCAGCTCGGGTCAAGGCCAAGCGCGTTGAAGTCCGGCATCATGGCAATGATGTCGGTCCGGCGCGAGTTGGTGCTCAGCGGGACCACTCCTGCCGGCAACTTGAACAAGGGCCCCTTGGAGACCTTGCCGGCCTTCGCGGCGGCCCTCGCGGCCTTGTTGGTCCGCTCGACCTCGCCGTCACGGTTCACGTCGAGCTGGAAGAGCCGCTGGCAGAAGTGGGCGTGCCCCTTCACCGTGAAGTTGTGGTCGAGGCCGGGGCGAAACCTCATGATGTCGGCGGCGTTCGTGAAGAGCCAAGCCGGCCTCCCCTTGTTATGCAGCGGAGCGATTCAGCGGCGGATGAAATTCGCCCCGATCATCTCAAGGGTGAGCCCAGCCTCGGTAAGGTGAAGGATCCTAGTGGTGGCGACCGTGAGCTTCGCATCGTCGGCGTCAACGTTGCTCCAGTCGCCCCGGCGAACTGGCGGCGCGTCGCGGACCCGGCAAAAGTCCGGCGGGTCCTTCTCTTCAATCCAGCACCACCGGCCCCGCCATTCTTCCCACCTCTCCTTCATGGCGCCCTCCGGGTATGCCCCTTGGACCGTGGGATCCAGGTGACACAACCGGAAATGGCGCCCCCCGGTTGGATCCGAGGGAAGTAGTGGCGAAAGAGCGCCGTGTTGGGATGCACCCCGGCGAAGCCCTCGCAGAGGTGCGCGAAAAGAGCCATGCACGCCACGGCATTAGGAGTAAAATCCAAAAGGCGGAATCCGTAGGTGTGCATGACGTCATTGAAGAAATCAGAGAAGGGAGGACAGAGCCCGCAGGAGAAGTAGTCAACAAAGAATGGATACTGATTTGGGGCGGCCTCGACGCAATTGGCGGGGATGACGCGCGTGGATGGATGCCCCGTCGTATCTCCCCCCATCTTGCACCCCCGCAGGGGCTTGAAGCAGTCCCGAAGCTCGAACACGTCGACCGTCGAGGGGAAGTAGGTGAGCTGCGTGCGCTGCGCCGCCAAAGCACTCTCCGGCGGCTCCGTCGCCCCGGCATCTTTGGCCACTCCCTTGCCCTTGGTGGATTTGGGAGCCATGGCGGCTGCGAGAAGCAAGGGGCGGAGGATAGCGAAGGCGCTGCACCGGCGAACAAAGGCGGAAGCTTGGGAAGGAAGGATAAGGGGGCAGCGGCTCTGAGATTGGAGAAGACGCAGGAAAGGGGGTAAAGTGAGCAGCACGCCCGTGGTTATTCCTTTTTACGAGGAAGGCGCGGGCCGCCTCCTTTCCCATTAACCGCGATGCGACGTATGCGTGCGGGAACCGCCCCACGCATGCCCCCCACATCACGCACGACCCCCCCCCCCATGTCGCGCGTTCAACGCGGGTCGTGGGGAAGCGCAGCGGATGAAAAGTTACCGCGGTGAAAATCCGCACCGCCTGCCCGCGCACCGTTTTGGGCTTGGCCCAACAACGTATCGCGCTTATGTGTGTCCCAGGCCCGGGGGCTCCTGTCGGTGTACAAAACTAGGAGCACTCCTCTGTACCCCTTTACTTGTGCACGGGCAGTCGGAGCCGCGCGCCGCGGCCACACTAAGCAGGGCAGAGGAAGGGAGCTGGAGGGAAGCCGAAGCCCAAGGCAACGCCAAGATCAGAAACACCAAAGAGCAAGAGGGCGAGGTGGACTCCCCCGGCAAGGCCCTTGCCGGGGCGGCCTCTGTGGCCGCGGCAAGAGCCTTGCCGGTGCAACTTGCCCGATGCCAACAGAGCGAGCCACCCTTGAGCCCACGGGTTCCGACCCAACCAACTGCATTGGGACCAGGGCTCGGGAGGCACCTCCGTGGTGGCATGCAGATCTTTGTCAAGATCGTAGATATGTGAGATCAGACGAGAACTAGAAGACGGCGACCCTCGGCGGGATCCTTGCCGAGGAGATCCACAAGACCCATCCTTGCCGAGGAGATCCACAAGACCCCCGGCAAGTGACTTGCCGGGGACAACTGCAACGCCACGGCAAGACCCTTGCCGGGCCCCCGGCAAGGCCCTTGCCGAGGGCGTCAGCGGGGCCACAGCCAGGCCCACGTCGACCAAGACTCCACCGCCATCCCCAAGCAGCTGCTAGCTCAACCAGCTGGGCAGACACCTGCGTGGCGACAGGCGGCCTCTATGCCAACTCAGCAAACACCTGCGTGGTGGCATGCAAATCTTCGTGAAGACCCTACCACCGCGCCACCTCAGCTGCCTGCCTGCCTACATGGCACCGCATGCATCGCTGGCCTGGGCGCGTGTCGAAGCAAGGCGAGGTGGCAACGGACGGGACGGGCCTCGTTCCCGTCCTCGATAAAGCTAAGGGACACCTAAGCGATGCATTTAATGTGTCTTGTCCTGTAATACGGTCGATAAGCTCGCAGCACTGTAGACCTTTCCACCTCCTGTGTGCCACTGTGGCGACCCCTTTTGCCTATAAAAGGAGGCCCGAGGCGAACAGGAGGGGGATTCGGCTTTTTGGAACTACGCAGCCACCGTAGCTAGTTCAAAAGCTCAAGAACACTCAATACATCCACCAAAGCAGGACTAGGGTTTTACGCATCCTCGCGGCCCGAACCTGGGTAAACGATCCTTGTGTTGGCTGTTAATCCTGCTCTCCTCACGACCCCGCGCCCGCCGACCGTAGAAGGGATTCCAGTGATCCCATAGGTGTCGTTTTCCACCGACATCAGGCGCCTGCAATTCTGTCTAGTCATTGATAAAATCCACGAGTGCTTGCGACTTGATGGTCGTGCGAGGCACATACTTCAGACCATGGGGGCCAAGCTCAATGGCCCACTTGGCAACTCGTCCTGTGGCTTCTCTATTTTGGATGATATCTCCCAAAGGAGCAGAGCTGACCATCGTAATATGATGTCCTTGAAAGTACTGCTTGAGCTTTCTGCTGGCCATGAATACCCCGTATACCAGCTTCTGCCAATGCGGTACCGTTGCTTAGACTCGATAAGCACCTCACTGTCGTAGTAAACCGGTCTCTGAACCGGGTATTCTTTGCCTATCTCCTTCCGTTCGACCACAATGGCTACGCTGACAGCCCGGGCATTAGCAGCCACATATAACAACAAGGGCTCTTTATCAATCTGAGCAGCAAGAACGGGCGGCTCAGCCAGCTGTCTCTTCAAATCCTCAAATGCCTCATTAGCAGCATCACTCCAAACGAAATCATTTGACTTTTTCATCATCTGATACAGAGGGATGGCTTTTTCTCCAAGACGGCTTATAAACCGGCTCAAAGCTGCAATCCGGCCTGCCAAACGCTGAACGTCATTGACACACGCCGGTTTAGCCAGGGAAGTAATGGCTTTGATCTTGTTCGGATTAGCTTCAATGCCCCTGGTAGACACCAAAAACCCAAAATATTGCCTGCTGGTATGCCAAAGACACATTTTGCCGGGTTAAGCATCATCTTGTAGACCCGGAGATTGTCAAATGTCTCCTTCAAGTCATCAATCTGGGTCTCCTTCTTTCTTGACTTTACCACAATGTCATCTACATAAGCATGAACATTGCGCCCAACCTGACTGTGAAGGCAATTTTGCACACATCGCTGATAAGTCGCCTGGGCACTCTTGAGCCCAAAAGGCATAGACACATAACAGAAGGCTCCAAACGGAGTTATGAAAGCCGTCTTCTCCTGGTCCTTAACTGCCATCTTGATATGATGATAACCAGAGTACGCATCCAGAAAACTCAAACGCTCACAACCCGTCGTAGCATCAATGATTTGATCAATATGAGGGAGAGCAAAGGGATCAGCTGGACAAGCCTTGTTCAAATCTGTGTACTCCACACACATACACCAAGTGCCATTCTTCTTAAGTACTAACACCGGGTTAGCTAACCACTCAGGGTGAAAAACCTCCACAATAAACCCCGCTGCCAAGAGCCGGGCTACCTCCTCACCAATGGCCTTGCGCCTTTCTTCATTGAAGCGGCGGAGAAACTGCTTGACCGGTTTAAACTTGGGATCGATATTAAGAGTGTGCTCAGCAAGTTCCCCCGGTACACCTGGCATGTCAGAAGGTTTTCGTGCGAAGATGTCCCGATTCTCATGGATGAACTCGATGAGCGCGCTTTCCTATTTTGGATCCAGATTTGCGCTGATGCTAAACTGCTTGGATGAATCGCCGGGAACAAAATCCACCGATTTAGTCTCATCGGCCAATTTAAACTTCAACACCGGATCATGCTCTGTAGTTGGCTTTTTCAAAGAAGTCATATCCGCCGGATCAACATTGTCCTTATAAAACTTTAACTCCTCTGTTGCACAAACCGACTCTGCGTAAGCCGCTTCACCTTCTTCACATTCCAAAGCTATCTTACTACACCCATGTACCGTGATAGTCCCCTTATGACCCAGCATCTTGAGCTGCAGATAAACATAACAGGGTCTTGCCATGAACTTAGCATAAGTCGGCCGCCCAAACAAGGCATGATAAGGGCTCTTGATTTTCACCACTTCAAAGGTCAATGTCTCTGATCTAGAGTCATGATCATCTCCAAAAGCAACCTCTAGGGCTATCTTACCGACCGGATACGCCGACTTACCAGGCACCACACCATGAAAAACAGTGTTCGACGGTTTAAGATTTTTATCTGTCAACCCCATGCGACGGAAGGTTTCATAATAGAGAATGTTGATGCTGCTCCCCCCGTCCATGAGTACTTTGGTGAACTTATACCCTCCAACCTGAGGTGCCACCACCAGTGCCAGTTGACCCGGATTGTCAACCCGGGGCGGGTGATCTTCCCGACTACATACGATGGGCTACTCAGACCAGTGCAAATAACGGGGAATTGCCGGTTCAACGGAGTTCACTGCTCTCTTATGAAGCTTCTGGTCGTGCTTGCATAGGCTAGTGGTGAAGACATGATACTGGCAACTATTCAACTGCTTCGGGTTGCTTTGATAACCCGACTGTTGCTGCTGTTGACTCCCCTGATGATGCTGCTGATTATAACCACCTTGGTTGCCATGATTGCCTTGATTGCCTTGAAGTCCTGAGCTAGAACCGCCTCCACCATAACCCGGCCCATGAGAACCGGGTCCTGAACTGCCACCCGGTCCATGACCATCTTAGAAAAGATTTGAGTTGTTGAACTCCCTCATGATAAAGCAATCCTTCCAAAGGTGCGTAGCTGGCCTTTCTCGCGTCCTGTGTCTTGGGCAAGGCTGGTTTAACAGGTGCTCGAGATTGATACCTGATCCTCCACTCCGCGGGGGCGGTTTACCCTTACGACGCTGACCATTGTTCTGTGTGTTGGTATTAGCCACAAAATCCAAACTGTTATCCGCTTTGCGCTTACCGTTGTTTCCATGGCCTGCCGGGTTATGTTGTTGCCCTCTGGTGCTGCTGCTCTTCTTTCCCTTTCCCAGCTTTTCATTGTCAGACTCGGGGTCCTTGTACTATCAGAGTCAGCGTATTTAACTGGAGCCGCCATAACTGTCCCCATGTCATTGCAGTGACGCTTGAGCCACCCTAACTTCAGTTTCAGAGGCGTGAACCGGCAATTACCTTCCAACGTTAAGACTGCTGAATCGGCGTTGATGTGGTCCGACGAATGCAGGATCGTTGAGACCCGGCGCACCCAATGGGTTCTCAATTCACCTTCTTCTTGGACACAGGCGGCCAAGTCCACAAGTGACATGGGCTACTTGCACGTGTCTTTGAAATTCTGGATAAACCGGGCCTTTAACTCGGCCCATGATCCAATGGAGTTAGCTGGCAAGCTTTTTAGCCAAGTACGAGATGTTCCTTCCAACATCATGGTGAAATATTTAGCACATGCAGCATCATCAACGTCCAGCATTTCCATCACCATCTCATAGCTCTCAATCATGATTCGGGAGGTAAGTCGGCGGTGTAATTGGGCACTTTATGAGGACCTTTGAAATCCTTGGGCAGCCGCACATTACGTAGATCCGGGTTGAGACACGGTACCCCCAAAGAACTGAAAGCCACACCTGGTTCCATTGAAGTCGTTGGATGAACCGGAGTAATCTGACGGGCCGCATACTGTGCCGCTAGCTTGGCTTCTCGACGTGCCCTACCGTGATCCACCACGTCCTGAGCGTTAGCACCATCGCCCGCCGGGTTATGCCCTCGAGGCGGGTTACGGTTCCGCGCACTGCTTGACACAACCGGTTCATCAATATGCCTGCTGTAACTCCAGCTTGGGCGGGGGGTGGCATGAATCCTCTCGCGGCTGTACGAATAAGCCTGCTGCTGAGTCAAGGTTGTCTGAAGGAGCTCTCTAGCCCGTCACGTCTCAACTGCTACTGGGGACTCGCCTTCGACTGGGAGAGCCGCCAATCGTGAAGCGGCGGCGACTATGTTATCCAAAGGGTTAGAGTAATGACCCGTAGCCGTTGATATGCGCGGTGATGGGACATTGTTCAGACGAGGCGGATCCATCATGCGTGGCTGAACCGGCGCCCCTGTTCCAGGTGCTTCCATCCGGTTTACTACTGGCTGGTTACTGGTTCCTGCTCCTGGCGTGTTAAAGAGATTCCTTGCCTCATAAACCGGAGGCAGGTGAGACCGATACCTTCTCCTCATGACATCATTTGGCGCGTTCTGATCCAACATAAGCCGGTAAGCCTGTGCATCCAACTCGGCCCGCTCTGCAACCATCCTGGTGTCCTCAGCTGCCAGGTCTGCCTTGGCTTGAGCTATCTGATCCTTCACTTTCGCAACTTCCGCGTTATGCTCATCCTGATTCGCCAGGTTAACTTCTGCCGCCAGCAGCATTGCCAAAGTGTCGAATAAGTCGGACAAAACCTGAGCCGGCGGTCGCGCAAGGCCTCCTGCCCCAGCTGTTGCCGCCGCTGCTGACCCGGAGATCATCGCCGCTGCAGTCGAAGAGTGCTGCGCAGGCTGTGTACCAGCCATGAAGATCGCAACCCGGCTCGGCGGATCAAAGGGGTCCGAAATACTGTCGCCATCAGAACAACCCCCAAGTCGGCCATCTTGCAGTTGGTACAATGACTCGGTCTCTCCAGTAGATGACTCGTCATCAGAATAAACAACGGTTTCATCACCAGATGCCGATCTACCCTAAGATTCCGCTCCGTGGATGACTCCCACGAAGGCACGCTTCATGGCAGGCTGAACCCGGGCGGATCTCGCACGCTGAGCCGTTTCGACGATGTTGGTGCAGATATCCGGCTCAGGGCCCGGTTCGCCGATCTTGCCAATGAAGACGTGAATACCGCCGAAGGGGACCCGGTACCCGTACTCAATTGAGCCGGCCTCGGGACCCCAGCCTGCATCGTCGCTGTAGAGCTTGCCGCGACGACTCTTGGTCATCCGGCCCACAGCGTATCCCTTGAGCCCTTCAAAGCTGCCCTCTAAGAACTTGAAACCATCGTCCGATAGCCCCACGATGGCACCAACTGTCGTGGTTTTGTCACGTTAGATGTCCTAGTGTGAGGACTTAGTCGTGGAGCCATCGCAACGTAGTTAGCTTAAAGGGGTTAAGGCGGGACAAAGGACGCAAGGAGTTTATACTGGTTCGGCCCCTTGCGGTGAAGGTAAAAGCCTAATCCAGTTGAGGTGGAATTGCTAGGGTTTCGATGACCAGGGAGCGAATACGCTTTGCCTGGCTCTCGATCTGTTGTTTCTTGTCCCTAAATCGTCACCTGGTCGTCCCTTTATATACACAAGTTGACGCCCGGCGGTTTACAGAATCTCGGCCGGCTCATAAATGTGTCCGGTTCGGTTTCTACCCTTTCCTATCTTACAACACAAGTCATACATCATATGGCGGTTTACATCTATAGGCCCTAACCCGCCTTTGGGCCTTGGGCCTTCTTGTTAGATCTCCTCCGTAAAGCGCCATACACCTTGTCTTCGTGGGCTTCAATATGAATAACTTACTATGAGTATAACCCGGCCCCTCCTGAGCAGTTTATGCTCAATAGTTATATCTCCAACACACGACCCCTATTCGTCGGCCAGGTCATCAATGACTTGATCTCTTTTATCTCGTGTTGACGACGCGGCTGCAGTGCTTGTTTGCTCCTCCACACATGACATGCTCGTTCCACACTGCAAACAACAAGTCAACTTATGAATAAGCTTATTTCATCTTACGTTGGTCATTCTACCTAGTTACAAATGTAGGAATACCTGGAGCACCGTGAGGTCAGCTGACAGCAGGTTCCACTAAAATTGAGGTTTGTGCTTCTGTTTGCACAAATAGAAACCATATGGAGATAGACAACCCTATTTGCACAAGTATGTAACAGGGTTATTTAAGCAGTGTCATTTTTTTGCAGCGGCATATGATTAACAGCAGCATCTCATATGTTATCAATGGCATTACAGTGACAGTATGAAAAAGTGCCATCACATCAAATCAACACTGGCACTAGATTAACGGGGGTTTACATTAACATGCATAACAATTGCATTATGACTATGTGACGACAGATTGGGAGTAGCACTTGATCAGTATGTACGTGCACGGTTAATAGGAACGATCGTTCTAACAAAGGGTGATACGAAAAGGAGAAACGCATCGTCGTGTCAACCATTGTGCAATTAAATTTTGTGCAGTTCAACGGAGATGTAGCTATGTTACGTGTAACGGCCCAAAACACTCTTTATGAGAAATAAAGCAAGACAGGAGCATTTCATAAAATGGTGGTGGCATTGATTCATTTTATCAATGGCAATAGATTGACAGCAGCATTACTTAAGAGCGACATCACATTAATAGTGGCATTGTTTAATTTTACATGTGATGTTAGATTAACAGCAGCAGTAAGGGCATAGGGACAGGGGAGGCACACGCACGTTTTACATACACCGAGACATAAAGTGGTGAGGCAGAGGTGTTGCCGAGTGCAACAAACATGCAAAGCATGTCTGGATTTGTGCATTTTTTGTTCTCGTCAATGACCTTTCCTATGTGACCACAAGAAATCTAGACGTGCTCATTCTCGGTTGCATTGTCGACCCCACACACCCCACTTTCTGGCCTTTTTCGACCAAGAGACCGGTCAGGCCAGCATCTTTATTTCCCTTTGCAACCAAGAGATCGGTTTGTTAGCCAGTACCTGTAGTACCTTTTTTCCTCTAATAGTAAAATTTTAGGTGGTGTTCGAGTGTTCGACCAGCCGACGGAGCTACCTACATGGGGAGCTCTGTAATACTAGAAGAATATCCACATGCAGGATGCAGCGACGTTGGGAGCAATCCTAACTTGATGAGAAAAAAGGGATGCAGCAACGTGGGGAGTTGGGCCATTAGAACAAGGTCGGTTCTAAAATAAGTTATACCTGTGGTCAGCGGGATGTGGCGAGGCAGGCGGCGGGATCTTCCAACTCGACGGCGGGGAGCAAGGGTGACGAGGACCTCCCGCGCTAGCGCCAGGTCAGAGAAGACGGTGCACCTCGGCTTCCTCTCTCGCCACCGGCGACCACCAGCGAAAGGTATCCGGCCGGATCTGTGTCAACCAGAGAGAAAAGAGACAGACAAAGAGAGTGGATACCGTCATCTTGTTTAGATCTAGAGAGGGTGAGAGAGTCAGAAGAAGAGAGCAACCCTAGCAAGTAAGTCCCGAAGTGGACTAGCGGAGTAGTAATTGTTTTTGTCTCTGTAGCGATCATTTTAAATTGAATACGCGCGGAGCCATCTTTTCATTTAACGTATCAGTAAAAAGAAACTCGATCAATAACCGCGCCACCGCATTCAGGTCGCACTTGGTATGGCTGACATTTGCTCCCAGACCCCACATTAAGTGGACGACTAGATCTCTCAAATTGTCACGTTACCTGCCTTTTCGTGTGCAAATGCGCTCCACCGTGAGTGTACCCACGCATGTGCGTGAGGGGGGAGTGAAGTCCGATTTATGAACCTTGAGGTTGTAGAGCTAGTCGGAAACAAACCCTAACCTTTAAATCCCTGAAGTTTGTACCCTGTCCTCTGTAATCTCAGACATTTTTAACATTAAGGGCATGTGCGGTTCAAGGGGTTTTAACAGGGATTGTGGGGGATTAAATCATGTACAAGCCAAATTCCCCTCCATTCCTCTCCAAACCCCTTGGGTGGAGGTTGAACCGAACAAGGCCTAAGACTAAGCACAGTGGGAGTAACTTCAAGAGTAACATCGGGTCCAACTCAGCAAATTCACCTATGTGGCAACTAGTTAATGAGGAGAGAGGTAAACTGAGAAACTTATAGCTAGTTACTCATTCTATGAGTAACATCGCACATACCAAAACAAAATGACTGTATAACCTAATAAATGAAGCTTTGCATGACACTACACGTGCGATGACCACTGGAGCAATCCACTCAGGTTGTACGTAAACATGTTTATACTCTTCATTCATGATTTTTAGTACAAATAGGATGTACATGGCGATGTCATCCTCATACCAACCATTATTGATGGATGGCCACGCAGCGTCGTCATGCTCACCTGCAACTGCATCCTGAGTTGCGCATGCAGCAACTACGACTGCAATGGAGTACTAAACGCACAAGGCATGTTGTGGTGTTGCTTCATGAGCTACCGAGCCGTCTAGATGAGCGCGCGGTAATGGCCATCACCTGCGGAATGAAGGACATCGTTCTTTCGCCGTGTCCTAGCCATCACAAAGGTGGTGATGCACTTTACGAGGTTGTCAGAGACGGAGTCCATCGTCCCACTGCAGGGACGGACAGCGCTCGCCCGAGAGAGCGAACGTGGACGCAAATTCGTGCAAACACGGTCGGATTTCATATAAACATGATGGATTTTATTACATTTACATTAAATAAGTTGTGCTAGTCCAGAGCTAAAGGTAGAATTAATATACCTAATCTAAATGGTCGTCGGCTGATCTCTTTGTCCTCCTCCAGCATCTGGCTGAAGAAGAATCATGCAAGACACCGGCTGTTTTCGCCGGCGTCGCCTCGGTGATGGCCTTCATGGGATACAATCGGCAGCGGCCTCCCGTGTTCTACTTCTCCTCAATGATGGCTGCAGGCGGGGACGTGTTGGCTGTCACCTCGTCGACATCCACGTAGCTGCGTCACCTCGTCGACATCCGCAGCGTATTCTTTCTCTGCCTGCATGCACCGCTACGCACGCGTCAACGACGGATAGCGCAGTCGCAGGCACTAGAGGCGATGTACGACGCGGCAGCATCAAGGGCAGCGACAATTCCCGTGCCATCATGCTCCCCGACAAGCCGGCGTGGAGCAACTCGGCACTCTTCCTCAAGATGGATTGAAGCAGCCAACTGCGGAACCACGTGCTGGCTTAGGGCGGCAACTGGCTTCGTCGGGCTAGGCGAGGTAGGTGGAGCAGCGATCTGCCTTGCTCGTAACTGCCGGGCTTGGCAGGCCACCCAGACGGCTTTTATGCCGGAGAACTACTCTTCCTGCTCGTCGGATGCCGCTGAAAGAGTGGAGAAAATGGTGGAAGGAGGAGCTTGGCCGACGTCCCGCTCCTGAACGGACGTGTGGCCAGAGTGGGTTTCTGGCATTCCATGCGGGTTTAAATGTACGTGTTTGAATGCGGCGAGGAGGCAGGTACAGCTGGGAGTGCAGTGGGTGGCGCCCTCGGACGCAGTGGAGGGTACTACCTTCGTCCTTGTTTATTGGTCCGCATTGTATATTGTGTCAAATTTTGACTATAGATTGAACTAACAAAACATTCATGCATGTTATAAAAATTATATCATTGAAAACTATGTTCAAATACGAATCCAACGATATAATTTTTTTTGACATGCATTAACATTTTGTTAGCTAAATCTTTGGTCAAAATTTGGCACAAAGTACAAAGGTGACCTATAAACCATGATAGAGGTAGTAACTTATAGACCCATTTTGCATTGGGAAGCGCTAAGTGATGGTAACATATCATGTTACTCTGTTTGCCTCTCTCCTCATTAACTACTTGCCACCTCACCATTTTTGCTTATATGGCATCTATATTACTACCTATGTTACTCCCAGTATGACCAGCCACAGAGGTCGCGTCCGCCCTGACCCCCTTGACCGTGGACCTTGACCGTGTACATCCGGCTTTGAGCACAACATTATCCTTAATGGACCTTGACGGTGTACGTCACCTTGTGTCCAGATCTAAGATGCCATTGCCGCGTGTACCAGATGAATGACTCCAAGTTCGACCCCCATGATGCTAGGTGCGAGCCGAGGAACACTGTTGGAGAGAATCCCCTCATAATTTCCCTACGTTGGTCGTTTGATTCATAGGATAGAATGCTATAGGAATTTTTCCTATGACATCATGTGTTAATTGGCAATCTAGCATCCACTCCAACTTTCTTCACTTCCTTTGTTTTTCTTGTGTCAAACACTGTGTTAATGCTATGGGATTGAAGTGGACATGCCACTCCAATCCTTTATTTTTCCTATTCCTGCATTTTAAGTTCCTACGAATGAAAGAAAATAAATGGAGAGAGTACTTGCTCTAAATTATGTGCCACCGCAAGAGCTGCCTATATTAATTAACCATGCTCTAAAAAGGTGGCCCAGCTTAAGGTTAGTAGGTGAATGTGCGCTTGGCTCTTCCCCTCTTTCGGAAGTCGAACAATGATGATGGTACTACAGTATATATACTTCTAGCAATCTGACACCGAATGAACTGTTGCACGTCCACCGCTTGTATAAGCCCACTATAATTGTAAGCAAAAGCTTCTCCTCGTGCTGCGAGCCACCAGCGTGTGGGCAAGGGAGAGGGCGTAGCAAGCAATCTTCTCGTCGTTCTGCGAGTTGACGGGACACATCAAAGTAATTTAGTACTCTCTCCAAAAAGGGCCGACCATTTCCATGGCTACCATCCCGTGCTCTATCTACATACATAATTCACGTGCCATCGAGGAGAAAAAAATAATGCGCAGTATGTGCCATCGAAGTGCATGACTCACTTACGCACTAGACCTTGATGCTAACTGTCCGGCGTGTTGGCAAAAGGATGAACAAAGCTCACGTCAAAAACAAAAGAGTGGAAGAACATAGATCCCCGACGACCAAGAAGGGGCAAGGAACCTCGCGGTGGAGCGTCTGCACTCATAATATTTTATATTATTCAACGATATAAAATAAACCAAATCTCTCCACGTTTAACCGAAAGAGTCCAAAACACATCATACATGGCCCACCTCACGCATTCACCATATTCCCCGACCTACGTGCGACACCTAGTTATAGTATATCCAGCAGCCCGTTGCTTCTCGCTCCTCGTCCTGATAGCCCGTGCGACACCTAGTTATAGTATAACCGAAAGAGTACTTGCTCTTTGAGCAAAGGGCCTCCCTAAGCACACAGTAATTTCCTGGGCATGCTTCTTTCTACTCAATGTTGCGTGCACTTTGAGCATGTTTGCAACTCCACTGCTAGCTTGGTGGCTCATATTGCAATTGACGCCGACCCATTGCAGCACTCCTGCAAGGCCCAGAGGTTAATTTGAGAACAAGTACCTCGAGGTTTAATTTGACAGACATGACTTATAAGTTGACAGAGGTCATATCACTTTTTTTAGAAACATGTCGTAAAGTAACGCGATAGACCTGCGATTAACATGTGTTCAAAAAACAAAAATTGTCGAAAATTACAAAACAAAGACCTTGAGGTTCAACTAATAGGACAGGCCTGCAAGGCCCAGAGGTTAATTTCAGAACAAGTACCTCTAGGTTTAATTTGACAAACATGACTTATAATCTGACAGAGGTCATATCACTTTTTTTAGAAACATGTCGTAAAGTAACGCGACGACCTTCAATTAACATGTGTTCAAAAAACAAAAACTGTCGAAAATTACAAAACAAAGACATCGAGGTTCAACTAATAGGACGGAGCATTGTAAAGGTTTAATTAAACCTTTACAATGACCCATCCAACTAGTTAATATTGAGTCCACTTCCCATCCGGTCACCCATCTAATGACTACTCCAGCCTCAGCACAGTTAACTTGAGAGTTTTGTTAGATGAGCTATCGGTAGGGAAGCTGGTCCTTGCTAATACAGGATGCCTCTTCGTATCCTTTAGAGCAAGTACAATAGGATGACATAGGCGGGCTATAAGACTTTAAATATTATATTTTTGATGAGTTGATGGAAAGAGGAGAGAGAAGAGAAGCGGGCTACCCACTAACAACCGGCTGTAGCATGTGCTCCTAGACACTCTGTGAGAGAGGGAGGTGGGCCATGTATGAACAAAGTAGTACAAATTTATATGCATCTATTGTACTTGTCGGCTATAAGGTTGACTATAGATGGCATGGCACTACTGCAGGATGCTACTAACGCGACACTACGATCAGAGACCCTTTGACGAAACTGTGTGTGATGCATTAATCGCAAACGGGGATGTAAAAAACCATCAAAAAAGATGCAAAACATTTGCGATGGCGGAGACATCAAGCACGGTTCAAATTTTAGTTACATGTGCGATACGAGGCATATGGTTGATCCAGAAGAACTGTTTGCGATGAGGCAGAACAACAGAAACGGGCAACCATATCAATGTGTGTGCGATATACAGCATACAGTTCACTCCGATGAACTGTGTGCTATTAGGGAATGCAACAGAAACGGTCAGCCAAATCAAGATGTGTGTGACATACGGCATATGGTTCACTCAGACGAACTGTTTTCGATTAGGGAAGAGAACAGAAATGGTTCAACTTAACAAGATGTGTGTGATATGCGACATACAGTTCACATAGATGAACTGTTTGCGATGAGCCAAAAGAACACAAACGATACGTGTAAACAAGCTGTGTCTGATACGTAGCAAATAGCCCACTTGGATGAATTGTTTGCGACGAGAAAGTATAACATAGATGGTTACCATAGTTAGTTCGTGTGTGATTCTGTTCATACAAAAAACTTTGAAAAATGCAAACTAGTTGCTTGCGGTGGCTAGGAGTATCGCACACGATGCGTCTGCGAGTACTCGTGTGCGATGATTAGTAAGTTACACATACGTTTCCTTATGTTAACACGTGTGTGATAAATAACATGTGGCACCGCATACGGTATTCAGATTGTGTGTGTGCTCCACTTAGTCTTCCCGTGCTCCAGCGAATGCTTCCCATGCTCCACATGGGTGAATTGTAAAATCCACGCCTCTTCCCTCATCGGTTTCCCGCCACTAGCTAATGGCTTGCTGCATATAACCCAGGCGGCAACGCACCGTCGCGACACTCTGCGTAGATATAGTCCTCACCCATCTACCATTAGTTATTCCAAGCATGCCAGGCAACGACCAAAGCTTCAACATCGACCCCTACCTGCGTTACATCTTCGGCGAGGAGAACGAGCCGGAGCAGGTCGGGGAGCAAGAGCTTCATCGCCCGGTGCAGGCACCACGGCCCATCGGCAGCGATATCGGCTGAGAGTCCTTGGGCACACAATTGACATATTGTAGAGGAGTTGTGATGAGCAGTTTACCATCCACAATGCAAAAGATCCAGAGCTGCTCGGTGGCATGATCGATGACCCACCCGAAGAGCCGCCGTCACCAGTGCTCATCGAGAGCCTGATGCCCTGCAAGGAATGGGCAGAGGACCTCTGCGATTCAGTCAAGACACAGGCAGTCTGCAACTTCATCATTGCCCGCGGCAGCCTTGTCAACCTCGATCCTGATGATGTGATGGCCAGGCTCGAGCACATCCTTGGCGGAGTTGACGTCCCCGACGAAGTAGAACATTGCCAGCGTGATATCTTGAGGATGCAGGTGATGGACGGAATTTGCTACCAGGCCAGGGACATGGAAATTGAGCGGTTCCGCGAAGATATCATCCGTGCGATTGCACGCTGTCAAGCTCTTCTGGAAGAGGCCAGCAGCCCCAAGATCCTCCCAGTGCCAGCAGCTCCGTCGACGGAGGCGGGTCGGGACACTTGGAATGAACTGCCGCAAGGGTGCTATGCTGATCATTGAGTCCAAGAAGACCGACGTCGGAAGGCCGCCAGCTCAGCCTTTTAGCCTATATTTTATTATAATTGTATGCATATGTAGGTCGTGAGTGTTTTGGGCCTTGCCGCATGTGGCATTGTAAATTATCTTGAATATGTAAGACAATTATTAACCGTTGCCATTGTAAATTTGCCTCAACGGCGAGCAGAGCGCGCACAGGGACGCCAGAGCGGAGCGCGCCGCGGCCGCCTCAATGGCGAGCAAAACGTGCGGATGGTCGCAAGCAGAGCGCGCCGCGGCCTCCTCAACAGCGAGTAACCACGTGGTCAACCTTCTGGCACCCCATGGGAGGCGCGACAGCGCATCCATAGGACACGATGGTGGTATCTTGACCGTGTGTGATAGTAGGCAGACACGTACATACATCCAAGAACGTGGGCCCATGTTTCGGGCTTCCGATGCGTGGCATACGATTGATCCAAAAGAACTGTTTGCGATGAGCCAGAACAACAGAAACGGGCTTTGTAAGCCCAGAACCATCAATAAATTTTGACCTTGTTTCTCTTCACATTGCAGATTACAACACAATAAGTAATTGAAAATCTATTCACACATATCAAACCAATATGTGTTCACACTTAGTACCGGGCTACAAAAACTACCCACTCGAAAATTACTTCACAGTTCCGCTCCACATCACCCACAAAACTGGTCTTTTTTGTCAAGTCATTCCGCCATGGCTGGTAGGAGGAGTTTCGGCTGGACATATAACCAGGCAGCAAAGACCAAGGCCGCGGAAGCACTAGAGAGGTCCCGCCGCGAAGCGGCAGCCGCAGCTGAGATGTCCCGGCGCGCCGCCGAGCCCTCGAATGAGCTCTCACGGGCACGCAAGGGCTCTCACAAGCGCACTCGCCGCGTCGATGATCGTGACGAGCTGGCGTTGCTGAAGTCCTTGGCCGGCGATGACGACATTCTTGCTGGCCTCATTAAGCAGCAGGAGCTGGTCGATGGCTTGATGAAGCTGCTCGAGATCAGCGATGCCTCGGTTGACAAGGCGACCGGCCTCGTCGAGCAACTCATGGGTGACAATGCGAAGCTCCTCAAGGCGCTCGCCGAGAAGGAGGAGGAGGCCGCCGGCTGGAAGATGCTGCATGAGCAGAGCAGTGCCTCAGGGATTAAACTAATAGCGGTCGTCGAGGAACTGACGGGTGACTTGAGGAAGCTCTGGATCGAGCGTGAGCAGGAGGTGGAGGAATCCGTGGCTGCTTCCAAGCAAAGTCGTGAGGTATTGAAGAAGGAGCTGGAGGATGTCGTCGCCCGGCGATCCATCAACGAGTAGAGATAGTAGCGACCCAGATCGTTCTCTGCGATTTCCTTCTTCACTTGCCCCCGTGTATTCCAGGCTTTGCCGAATGTGGAATTTTAAATTATCCGAAATATGTAAGAAAATTATTACCCACGCCATTGTAAATTTGTCGGCGTATTATCTGTTGACATTTTATTTTTCGTCGTATTATCTGTTGCCCTACGTGGCAATTTAAATTAGGCCGGAATACGAGTTGAAAACACGAACAAAGCAAATGCTGCCATGGGATCACAAGCACACACCCTTCGTCCAGGTGCTTTAATTAACCCATTAATGGAGAAGTTGTGAGCGAGGCGGGTGGCTGGAGGATGGAGGTCAAAGAGCTTGCTTCCCGATGAGCATGGGCGGCCTTGCTGCTCGCACGTGTCCCGTCGAGCCTACGAGGTGGACATGATGCATGCGTCCCGTTGAGCCTGTGCGGCGAACTGCTCGCACGCGTCCTATCGAGCCTTGATAACCCACAAGTATAGGGGATCAATTGTAGCCTCTTTTGATAAGTAAGAGTGTCGAACCCAACAAGGAGCTAAAGGTAGAACAAATATTCCCCCAAGTTCTATCGACCACCGATACAACTCTACGCACGCTTGACGTTCGCTTTACCTAGAACTAGTATGAAACTAGAAGTACTTTGTAGGTGTGATAGGATAGGTTTGTAAGATAATAAAGAGCACGTAAATAAAATCTACGGGCTATTTAGATAAAGACACAACTAAGTTAGTTTTAGTAGAGAGCTTTTGTCAACAAGAAAGTTATTTGTCCCTAGGCAATCGATAACAAGTACCGGTAATCATTCTTGTAATTTTATAAGAGGGAGAGGCATGAGCTAACATACTTTCTCTACTTGGATCATATGCACTTATGATTGGAACTCTAGCAAGCATCCGCAACTACTAAAGATCATTAAGGTCGTGAAACCCAACCATAGCATTAAGTATCAAGTCCTCTTTACTCCCATACGCCATAACCCACCTACACGGGTTTAAGTTTCTGTCACTCTCACAACCCACCATAAGCAAATCATGAACATATTGCAACACCCTACAGCGGGGGGCCCTCTCGTTTGCGCGAGACGGAGGGCACCGTAGGACAGCACCATAAATAAAATATACAATCATACCAACCAAGATCACGATCAACCCATAGGACAAAACGGATCTACTCAAACATCATAGGATAACCATAGATCACTGGGAAATAATATATGGAGTTGAGCACCATGTTTAAGTAGAGATTACAACCGGGAGAAGAGGTGTTACATCGCTGCATAGAGGGGGGGAAGTTGGTGTTCACGGTAGCAAGATTGTTGATGTAGATCGCCGTCACAACCCTTGCCCCGGCGGCACTCCGGCGCCACCGGAAGCGAGGGGGAGAGAGCCCCCTCCTTCTTCTTCCTTGGCCTCCCCCCTAGATGGGAGGAGAGTTCCCCCTCTGGTCCATGGCCTCCATGGCCGCGGAGGGGCGGGAGCCCCTCCGAGATTGGATCTCCTTCTTTGTTCTCTTCTGTTTCGCGTTCCCCAGATCTGGCCGAAAAAACCGTTTCTTATATTCCCGGAGATCCGTAACTGCGATTACGCTGAGATTTTAACACGTTTTTTCGGATATAAGCTTCCTTGCGCCCAAAGTAGAGCCCCAACCATGCCACGCCTGGCTCCGGGACCGCGCCCTGGTGGGTTGTGCCCACCTCGGGCCTCCGTCTGCGGTCATTCCAACTCCCAAAAATCACATATATTCCAAAATAATTCTCCATGAAATTTTATTGCATTTGGACTTCGTTTGATATGGATTTTCTATGCTACAAAAAACATGCAAAAAACTGGAACTGGCACTGGCACTGGATCAATAGGTTAGTCCAATAAATCATATAAAAAGTTGCCAAAAGTATGTAAAACTTGTATAATACTGGCATGAAACAATCAAAAATTATAGATACGACGAAGACGTATCAGCATCCCCAAGCTTAATTCCTGCTCGTCCTCAAACAGGTAAATGATAAAAAAGATAATTTTTGATGTGGAATGCTACCTAGCATAAACTTGATCATATGTCTAATCATGGCATGAATAGACTGACATAAGTGATTCAAAGCAATAGTCTATATTTTGACATAAAGACATCAATACTTAGGCATCCCAACAAACAATCATGTCTTTCAAAATATCAACACTAAAGAAAGCTATCCCTACAAAATCATATAGTCTTGTCATGCTCTGTCTTCTTAACACAAAGTATTTATCATGCACAACCCCGATGACAAGCTGAGCAATTGGTTCATACTTTTTAACGCGCTTCAGCTTTTTCAACCCTCACGCAATACATGAGCGCAAGCCATGGATATAGCACTACGGGTGGAATAGAGTATGATGATAGGGGGTAAATATAAAGAAGACAAAAAGTAAGAAAGTCTCACACCGATGCGGCTAACCAACGGGCTATGGAGATGCCCATCAATTGATATCAATGCGAGGAGTAGGGATTGCCACGCAACGGATGCACTAAGAGCTATAAGTGTATGGAATCTCAATATGAAAACTAAGTGGGTGTGCATCTAATCCTATAATGATAAATTCCCACTAGTATATGAAAGTGACAACATAGGAGACTCTCCATATGAAAAACATGGTGCTACTTTGAAGCACAAGTGTGGTAAAGGATGCTAACAATGCCCCTTCTCTCTTTTTATTACATATTTTTTTTCTTTTTTCTTTTTTTTTCTTTTTCTTTTTTTCTTTTTTGTTTTTTGTTTTTTTTCTTTTTTTCCTTTTTCTTTTTCTCTCATTGTTCGGAGTCTCATCCCGACTTGTGGGGGAATCATAGTCTACATCATTCTTTCCTCACTGGGGCACTGCTCTAAAAATGAATAATGATGATCATCACACTTCTATTTACTTATAACTCAAAAGAAATAAAAATTACAACTCGATACCTATGACAAAGTATGACTCTATATGAATGCCTCTGGCATGTACCAGGATGTGCAATGATCTAGCATAACATGTATGAAAAATGATGAACGGTGGCTGAGCCACAACTACTATGTCAGCTATATGATCATGCAAAGCAATATGACAATGAATGCTCAAGTCATCAAACGGAAGCGGTGGTAGTTGCATGGCAATATATCTCGGAATGGCCATGGAAAAGCCATAATAGGTAGGTATGGTGGCTGTTTTGAGGAAGATATAATAAGGCTTATGTGTGATAGAGCGTATCATATCACGGAGTTTGGATGCACCTACGAAGTTTGCACCATGTCTCGATGTGAGAAAGGGCAATGCACGGTACCGTAGAGGCTAGCAAATTGCGGAAAGGTAAGAGTGCGTATAATCCATGGACTCACATTAGTCATAAAGAACTCATATACTTATTGCAAAAGTTTATTAGCCCTTGAAGCAAAGTACTACTACGAATGCCCCTGGGGGGATAGATTGGTAGGAAAAGACAATTGCTCGTCCCCGACCGCCACTCATAAGGAAGACAATCGATAATAAATCATGCTCCAACATCATAGCATAACGAGAGACTATACGTGCATGCTTCGGGAATCACAAACCTTAACACCAATATTCTTACTAACCACAACCGTTTACTAGTACCTCCCACATATTCCATCATAATATCGCAAAACTATTGCAAGGAATCAAACATATCATATTCAGTGATCCATAAGTTTTATGTAGGATTTTATAACTAACCATGCAATTGACCAATTCCTTTTGGCTCTCTAAATAGATCTAAGTGAAGCATGAGAGTTTAATTCTTTATACAAAATACCATGCTCTAACAAGTATAAGTGAAGCAAAAGAGCATTTTTTAACCTAACGGTTTTCTATGTGAAGAGAAACAGGCAATCCAAACTTCAAATGATATAAGTGAAGCACATGAAGCATTCTATAAAGGCACACTCAAAAGATATAAGTGAAGTGCAATGAGCATTCTATAAATCAACCATGCACTATCTCATACCAGCATGTTGCATAAAAGAAAAATTAAAACTAAATGCAAAAGACGCTCCAAGATTTGCACATATCATATGAACGAAACAAAGACGAAAACATACCGATACTTGTTGAAGAAAGAAGGGATGCCTTCTGGGGCATCCCCAAGCTTGACGCTTGAGTCTCCTTGAATATTTACTTGGGGTGCCTTGGGTATCCCCAAGCTTGAGCTCTTGCCTCTCCTCCTTCTCCTCATATTGAGACCTCCTCGATCTTTGATCACTTCATCCACACAAAACTCAACAGAAAGTTCGGTAAGATCCGTTAGTATAATAAAGCAAATCACTACTCTAAGTACTGTTGCAAACCAATTCATATTTTGTTTTTGCACTGTAGCTACTATAATATAACTTTGCCATGGCTTATACCACCGTAAAAATCGATAGTTTCATCAAAACAAGCAAAACAATGCATCAAAAACAGAATCTGCCTTAAACAGGACAGTCTGTAGTAATCTGAACATTCACCATACTTCTGGTACTCCAGAAATTCTAAAAAAATTAGGAAAAATAAAAAATTTGTATATCAAGACGGTGCAAAAAGTTTCAGAAGCTTTCGACGTTCCAGTAAAAAATGTCAAATCACGCACTACAGCCAAAGTTTTTGTTTCTGCGCTGCACATACCAACAAGCAATCTAAACATCCTAAAGGCAAATCTTGGCACATTATTTTTATAATACAATGGAATTGTACAAGGGTGTAGCGACCAAACCTCAAATGGTCTGTGCTGCTGTGCACCAGTGTCATCCCTGGATCAGTAATGCTGACACGCACAGTACAAATGGAGGATTTATAATAGAGTAGCAATCACACACTTATTAGATTGAATATCTCCAAAGAGATTAAGTATGATAAACATGGCTTAAGGCCATCTAAAAACGATAACAGCAGAAGACTTGGAAGATAAGTGAGTCCATCAACTCCAGCGGCATCACTGAGTATAAGACCACGACCTAAGGCACCTTACTCGTCGTCTGAAAAGTCTGCAACATGAAACGTTGCAGCCCGAAAACGGGTCAGGACATGGAATATGCTGGCAATGTAACACATAGAGAGTAATGAACAATAATAATGCTATACTACATGCATATATGGCTGGTGGAAAGCTCTATGGTTATAGTTTTTGCGAAAAGCCAATTTTTCCCTACTTCAAAGGAATAAATTTTATTTAACTATCATGGTGGTTGTTAAACATTGAGAAGGTACCTCCAACTCAATCCCAATTAAGTGTCATCATTAACCCAACAAAATTAATTAAAAGTAACATAGTGATGAGATTCAAATGATAATCCAGGTACTAGATACCCAAGTTGTCCATAACCAGGGACACGGCTAACCATGATTAGTTTGTACACTCTGCAGAGGTTTGCGCACTTTTCCCCACAAGACTCGATCGCCTCCGCTTGATTCTCGCACTGCATGATGTTTGAGAAACGGATGACCGAGACATAGTCTTTCAGAAACAATCACTCTTTACTCTGGATGGACCGGTACACCTACTTTCCCCTACATCTGCTAGCCCACCTCTTCAAGAGATCCTGTAACCTACTCAACTATGCTAGAGCCCATAATAGCTTGTGGCTCCACACGGAAGTTTCTAGCATGAATAATCTTATGATCCCTTTGAGCCTGGGTGGCGGTCCTTATACAAACAGACAACACTGGGTTCTCCAGGTGCCTCAATCCACCTAGATGTGAGTTTTAGTTGCCACCTTAAATAAACCATTATTAACCTCTCACATCTGTCATGAATATCACTCAAACCCAAATCCACGTCTACGAGCATAGCATGGCAATAATATAGCAACGTAGAAGTAACTCCCAAGGGTTTGATAAAAGAACAGGTAATAGGTACTACCTCAACTACTTCCCAATACCCACAGTTTAATTAGATCCTAACCATGCAATGTTTGAGGAATAGATCTAATGCAATAAAAACTGGGTATGGAAGGTATGATCAAAGTGTTACTTGCCTTGCTGATGATCCGCGAAACCTAGCGATTCGAAGTAACAAGCGGCACACTCCGGGTACTCTATCGCAAACAAACAAGCAAACAATAAGTACTCATCTAATGCACATGGAAAACTCGAATGAAAGAACCAACCAGAAAGTTCAACTTAAGAACTCCGGTTTGCAAAAAGAATCAACTCGAACGAAGCAACGATAGTCAAATGGTGAAAGAAACAAGCTTCGTTACTAATCTGGATCTAGGTCAAATTTTACAGTAGCAAAAACTTGTTTGAGTGGGTTCAATGGAAAGAGAATTTCGAGACGAAACTCTAGGCGCTTGAATCGCCTGATTCTGATAAACGAGCGAAAAGTTAAACAGAAACGAAGATTCGATCAGAAATCGAATCTGAGATAATCGCGGAAAAATCCGACGAAAAAGAAAAACGGACGAACGCTTAAAGAACGGACGTTCGTTAACAAAGAAAAACCGACGAACGCGTTCGTTAAAACGAACGGTTCGGTGAATGCTCACAAAATAACAAAACCGAGAAAAAACCGATCTAGGGTTTTTCTTTTAAACGAACGGTTTTTTTTAAAACAAAACCAGCAACGAGGCGAGGTGCGGCTACCTCGTCGGGGGCGTGC
>NC_057799.1:342542919-342550893 GCF_018294505.1 Triticum aestivum
CCCGTGTCCGCCATGGACACGGCGCGGCGGCGGCGCGTGCTGGGGAAGGAGATCCCGCGGGCGGGCCGGCCTGCGGCTCGGCTGGGCTCGGCCCATTCGGCGCAGCGCAGTTTTTTTTTAATGTTCCGCGGAAAATAATTCGTAGAAAAATAAATAAAAGTCCAGAAAAAGATAAAATAAATTTTCCCCGTCTAGTTAGAAAATCTAGGATAGGGTGAACATTTTTTAACACAAAATAAATTTTTGAAAACATGCAATATTTTTATAATGCAATAAAATTGCAAATAAAAATCCGAATAAATTCCAATAAATGATTTTAACACTTTTTCTCCAGTATTTCAATTGTTTTGGAGAAGTCATATTTTCTCCTCTCATTTATTTTGTTTAATGAAATATTTTTCCGGAGAGAAAATAATTAAAACCAAAATCCTCGTCTTATTATTTGATGAAAATCAAATATGAAAATCCGAGAAAATCCCCAACTCTCTCCGAGGGTCCTTGAGTTGCTTAGGATTTATCGAGGATTTGTCAAAATGCAATAAAATATGATATGCAATGATGATCTATGTATAACATACCAAATTGAAAATTTGGGATGTTACAAACCTACCCCCCTTAAGATGAATCTCGCCCTCGAGATTCGGGTTGGCTAGAAAACAGGTGGGAGTGGTCCTTCCGTAGATCTTCCTCTCGCTCCCAGGTGGCTTCATCTTCCGTGTGGTGACTCCGCTGGACTTTGCAAAACTTGATAACCTTACTGCGGGTAACTCGGCTGGCATACTCAAGAATCTTAACTGGTTTCTCCTCATAAGTCAAATCACTTTCCAGCTGAATCGCTTCCAGTGGCACAGTATCTCTCAGTGGTATCTCAGCCATCTCTGCATGGCACTTCTTCAACTGGGAAACGTGAAATACGTCATGAACTCCAGACAATCCTTCGGGCAATTCCAGCTTGTAGGCAACCTCTCCCATACGTTCCAAAACTCTGTATGGTCCGATAAAACGGGGCGCTAACTTTCCCTTAACTCCAAAGCGCTTCACTCCTCGAAGTGGTGATACTCGAAGATAAACTCGGTCTCCGACTTCGTGAACTGTCTCCTTTCGTTTAGAATCAGCATAACTCTTCTGCCTGGACTGGGCTACCTTGAGCCTATCGCGAATCAACCTCACTTTCTGTTCAGACTCCTTAATCAAATCTGGTCCAAACAACTGACGGTCTCCAACTTCGTCCCATAACAACGGTGTTCTACACCTCCTTCCGTACAAGGCTTCGAAAGGGGCCATCTTCAAACTGGTTTGATAACTGTTGTTATAAGAAAACTCGGCATATGGCAAATTGTCGTCCCAACTAGATCCATAATCTAGTGCACAAGCTCTCAACATGTCCTCCAAAATCTGGTTGACTCTCTCGGTCTGTCCATCTGTCTGTGGGTGAAAAGCTGTACTAAATTCCAGCCTGGTTCCCAATGTTTCATGTAACTGCTTCCAAAACTTCGAGGTAAATTGGGTTCCTCTGTCTGATACAATGGTCCTCGGAACTCCATGCAAACATACGATCCTGGTCATGTATATCTTTGCCAACTTAGCACTGGTGTAAGTGGTCTTTACTGGAATGAAATGAGCCACTTTCGTCAAACGGTCGACTACAACCCATATTGAGTCATAGCCTGAACGAGTCCTGGGTAATCCTGTGATAAAATCCATGCCTATTTTATCCCACTTCCATTCGGGTATCGGCAATGGTTGTAGCAATCCTGCTAGCTTCTGATGCTCTGCCTTCACTCTCTGACACACATCACAAACTGCTACATACTCTGCAATATCCTTCTTCATTCCGGTCCACCAGAAAGTATTCTTCAGATCCAAATACATCTTGGTATTCCCTGGGTGAATCGAGTACGATGAATCATGGGCTTCTTGCAAAATCAACTTCCTGATCTCCGGATCATTTGGCACATATACTCGGTCCTCAAACCATAAGGTATCGTGCTCGTCCTCACGAAATCCCTTGGCTTTTCCTTTGCTCATCTTCTCCTTTATCTCTTCAATCTCCTTGTCTGTCTTCTGAGCTTCCCTGATCCTTTCCATCAAGGTAGACTGAATCTCCAATGTTGCTAAATAGCCTCTTGGGACTATCTCCAAACATAGCTCGCGAAGGTCCTCGGCTAACTCCTGAGGTAGCTCTCCTGTCATGAGGGTGTTGACATGACTCTTGCGGCTCAACGTGTCTGCTACTACGTTAGCCTTTCCTGGGTGATAATGAAATCTCATATCATAATCCTTAATGAGCTCCAACCATCTCCTCTGTCTGAGATTTAACAACTTCTGCGTGAAAATATACTTCAAACTCTTGTGATCCGTGTACACCTCACAATGGTTTTCGATGAGAAAATGTCTCCATGTCTTCAATGCATGCACCACGGCTGCTAACTCCAAATCGTGCGTAGCATAATTCTTCTCATGGGGTTTAAGTTGTCGTGAAGCATATGACACAACTCTTCCTTCCTGCATAAGCACTGCTCCAAGTCCTCGACGAGAAGCGTCGCAGTAAACTTCATAATCCTTGCGTTGATCTGGCAGAATCAACACTGGTGATGTAACCAATCGTTTCTTCAACTCCTGGAAACTAGCTTCACATTCCTCAGTTCAATTGAATTTGGTGTCCTTCTTCAATAGCTCAGTCATGGGCTTAGCAATCTTCGAGAAATTCTCGATGAATCTCCGGTAGTATCCTACAAGTCCAAGAAAACTCCGGATTTCTCCAACTGTCGTGGGTGCTTCCCAACTTGTCACTGTGTCAACCTTGGCATGGTCTACTGTTATTCCTTCTCTAGAAATAACATGTCCAAGGAATCCAGCTTCCTTCAGCCAAAATTCACATTTGCTGAACTTGGCATATAATTGATGTTCTCTGAGCTTCTCAAGTACCAATCGCAAATGCTCCTCATGCTCTTCCTCATTCTTGGAAAAGACTAAAATGTCATCAATGAACACCACGACGAACTTATCCAAAAACTCCATAAATACTTTGTTCATCAGGTTCATGAAATAGGCAGGTGCGTTAGTCAGACCAAATGACATAACGGTATACTCATACAATCCATATCTGGTGGTAAAAGCCGTCTTAGGTATATCCTGCTCTCGAATCTTTAACTGATGGTATCCTGATCGTAGATCAATCTTGGAAAATACTTTAGCTCCTTGTAGGCGGTCAAACAAATCATTGATCATCGATAGTGGGTACTTGTTTTTGATGGTCACTTCATTCAATCCACGGTAATCAACAACCATCCTCAGCGATCCATCTTTCTTCTCCACTAGAAGTACTGGTGATCCCCAAGTTGACGAACTTGGGCGAATATAGCCTTTATCCAGTAACTCCTTGATCTGCTTCTTAATTTCCCCCAAATCTTTTGCGGGCATCCTGTACGGTCTCTTAGATATTGGCCCTGTGCCTGGCAAAAGTTCAATCAAGAACTCAATGTCTCTGTCTGGTGGCATGCCTGGCAACTCTTCTGGAAATACATCCGGATAATCCTTCACCACTCGTACTTCCTCCTGTACAACTCCTGATAAGGAATTCACTTGAGTCCTCTTCGGCATATGCCGGGATACATACTTGATCCTTTTTCCTTTCGGGGTGGTAAGCAAAATCGTCTTGCTGGCACAATCGATGTTTCCTCCATACAACGATAGCCAATCCATTCCCAAAATCACATCCAAACCTTGCGACTCCAAAACTATGAGGTCTGAGGGGAAAACATGCCTACCAATGGCCAATGGTATCTGAAAACATCCTTGGCTGGCCATATACTCTGCTCCTGGCGAGGTTACTAACATAGGGGTTTTGAAAACTTGGGTGGACATATTAAACTTATTCACAAATCCCCTTGATATGTATGAATGCGATGCACCAGTATCGAAAAGAACGGTTGCAGTAAATGACTTAACCAAAAACTTACCTATTACTGCATCAGGCTGAGCTTCAACCTCCTCCACGCTCACGTGGTTCACATGTCCTTTGTTGAACGGGTTCGGCTTCTTCCCAGAGCTTCCATTGCCATTACCATTCTGGGCTTCAGGACAATCAGTTGCATAGTGTCCAGTCTTCTGGCACTTGAAACAAGTAATATGACTTAGATCCCTCTTGGCTGGGGTAGATGGGTTGGTACGGTTCTGTCCATTGGTTCCTCCATTCCCATTACCATTCTTAGGTCCATTATGGTTGTGCGAACTACCTCCTCCATGGGTATGCTGAAACTTTCCTCCCGGTTTCAGGGCAAATCGTGGCTTCTGCTGAGCTCCAGAATTGTACTTCCCTTGTCCATACTTCCTCTTACGGTTTTCAATCTGCTGTTGCTTTCCTTCAATCATGAGAGCTCTATCTACCAGCTCCTGGTAGTTGTTGAAGGTTGCTACCATCAACTGCATACTCAGTTCATCATTCAGTCCTTCAAGAAACTTCTCCTGCTTGGCAGCATCTGTAGCAACGTCATCTGGTGCATAACGTGCTAACTTATTGAAATCCTCCACATACTGGCCTACGGTGCGTCCTCCTTGGCGCAAGTTGCGAAACTCACGCTTCTTCATAGCCATAGCTCCTGCTGAAACATGTGTTGTACGGAAAGCTTGCTGAAACTGATCCCATGTGACAGTGTCAATAGGGTGCGTGGCTGTATAATTCTCCCACCATGATGCTGCGGGTCCATCAAGCTGATGTGCGGCAAAATGCACTCTTTCCGCATCTGTGCATCCTGCAGTGGTCAACTCCCTTCCAACTTTGCGGAGCCAATCATCCGCAACAATCGGCTCGGTGCTACTAGAAAACACCGGCGGGTTTAGCCTTAAGAAACGGGCTAAGTGATCAACAGGTGGTGGTGGCGGTGGGTTGTTGTTGTTGTTGCCTTGGTTCTGCACTAACACTTGCATCAGGGCATTCTGTTGCTGAATCAACTGGGTGATCTCCGGTGGGAAAACAAATCCGGTGTCGCGTCTCGGAGGCATCTGATAGGTTAGAAAAGGTGAGAGTTAAGAGTAGAACGAGGTCTAGAGAGAAAACACTACCCATATGCTCATGAGACAAATACAATCAATATCACTCAATCAATTCAAACAAGGCATAACAATCGATCTAACTAGCGTTACAAAGTGCTTGATCTATACTATTAAATGGGGGAAAACTACTACTGATATGGTGGTCTACTAGAAATTCTAATCCGTTGAAGACTCCATGATGTCTGCTCCAGCTTCATCAAACCAGTCATCTTCACTTGGTTCTGAGTCGGTGTCGTCGATGATGATGTAGTTATCCGGACAAGTGCATTCGTCATCCTTTGCTTTTGGCACTGGATTTCCCATGAATACTCCAATCTTCTTCTCCAGGTCGTCATTCTTCCCTACTAGTGCGATGATTTCCTCCATATAATCCTCGCGTGTAGCCTTGAGTTCTTCCTCCAGCTCCTTGATCTTGGTTAATGCCTTCTTCAATTCTTCCTTGTCCGTGCACATCTGGTTCTCCTGGCGACGAATATGTTGGTTCTGCATCCTGGATGAAAGCTGCAATTGATCCATCCTTCTTGGTTCTGATCATCTCCCATTGCGCGTCTCGGCGTCCACAAATCTGATAAATTGTATCCTTAAGCTCCTGGTGGTAGACTTCTCCAATGCGTCCCATAGCGATGTGTGCGGCCATGCTCTTCCCTAAACTCCAGGTTGGTGCTTCGAAAACCAATCTTATGGGTTCCGTAACTGGCACAAACGTCCTTCCTGGAATGTGAAGTTGAATCTTCCAGCTCTCCTCTTTGGGTAATGTGGCGTTGTAGGTTCCGGTGATGCTTGGTATTCCTATGTTCAGATACTTGGTGACTTCCTTCAAGTGTCGACCAAAAGGCGTGTCTTCATCTGGTTGCATGAACTTGCTCCTTGCATCCGCCATTCCTAAAAGAGTAGAAAGAAGGAGAGGGGTCAGAAATGAGAAGAGAGAAGCTTTCTAGGGCTTAAGCTTAGTGGTCGTGTCCTACAGGCAGCGTGTGCTCTGATACCAACTTTGTAGGGACCAGACCTCAAATGGTCTGTGCTGCTGTGCACCAGTGTCATCCCTGGATCAGTAATGCTGACACGCACAGTACAAACGGAGGATTTATAACAGAGTAGCAATCACACACTTATTACATCGAATATCTCCAAAGAGATTAAGTATGACAAACATGGCTTAAGGCCATCTAAAAACGATAACAGCGGAAGACTTGGAAGATAAGTGAGTCCATCAACTCCAGCGGCATCACTGAGTATAAGACCATGACCTAAGGCACCTTACTCGTCGTCTGAAAAGTCTGCAACATGAAACGTTGCAGCCCGAAAACGGGTCAGCACATGGAATATGCTGGCAATGTAACACATAGAGAGTAATGAACAATAATAATGCTATACTACATGCATATATGGCTGGTGGAAAGCTCTATGGTTACAGTTTTTGCGAAAAGACAATTTTTCCCTACTTCAAAGGAATAAATTTTATTTAACTATCATGGTGGTTGTTAAACATTGAGAAGGTACCTCCAACTCAATCCCAATTAAGTGTCATCATTAACCCAACAAAATTAATTAAAAGTAACATAGTGATGAGATTCAAATGATAATCCAGGTACTAGATACTCAAGTTGTCCATAACCGGGGACACGGCTAACCATGATTAGTTTGTACACTCTGCAGAGGTTTGCGCACTTTTCCCCACAAGACTCGATCGCCTCCGCTTGATTCTCGCACTGCATGATGTTTGAGAAACGGATGACCGAGACACAGTCTTTCAGAAACAATCACTCTTTACTCTGGATGGACCGGTACACCTACTTTCCCCTACATCTGCTAGCCCACCTCTTCAAGAGATCCTGTAACCTTCTCAACTATGCTAGAGCCCATAATAGCTTGTTGTCCACACGGAAGTTTCTAGCATGAATGATCTTATGATCCCTTTGAGCCTGGGTGGCGGTCCTTATACAAACAGACAACACTGGATTCTCCAGGTGCCTCAATCCACCCAGATGTGAGTTTTAGTTGCCACTTAAGTAAACCATTATTAACCTCTCACATCTGTCATGAATATCACTCAAACCCAAATCCATGTCTACGAGCATAGCATGGCAATAATATAGCAACGTAGAAGTAACTCCCAAGGGTTTGATAAAAGAACAGGTAATAGGTACTACCTCAACTACTTCCCAATACCCACAGTTTAATTAGATCCTAACCATGCAATGTTTGAGGAATAGATCTAATGCAATAAAAACAGGGTATGGAATTTATGATCAAAGTGTTACTTGCCTTGCTGATGATCCGCGAAACCTAGCGATTCGAAGTAACAAGCGGCACACTCCGGGTACTCTATCACAAACAAACAAGCAAACAATAAGTACTCATCTAATGCATAGGTAAAACTCGAATGAAAGATCCAACCAGAAAGTTCAACTTAAGAACTCCGGTTTGCAAAAAGAATCAACTCGAACGAAGCAACGAAAGTCAAACGGTGAAAGAAACAAGCTTCGTTACTAATCTGGATCTAGGTCAAATTTTACAGTAGCAAAAACTTGTTTGAGTGGGTTAAATGGAAAGAGAATTTCGAGACGAAACTCTAGGCGCTTGAATCGCTTGATTCCGATAAACGAGCGAAAAGTTAAACAGAAACGAAGATTCGATCAGAAATCGAATCTGAGATAATCGCGGAAAAATCCGACGAAAAAGAAAAACGGACAAACGCTTAAAGAACGGACGTTCGTTAACAGAGAAAAACCGACGAACGCGTTCGTTAAAACGAACGGTTCGGTGAACGCTCACAAAATAACAAAACCGAGAAAAAACCGATCTAGGGTTTTTTTTAAACGAACGGTTTTTTTAATCAAAACCGGCAACGAGGCGAGGTGCGGCTACCTCGTCGGGGGCGTGCTCCGGCGGGGCTCCCGTGCTCCGGCGACGGGCGGC